>NW_026937687.1:0-82237 GCF_032062105.1 Saccostrea cuccullata
ATATCATAGCAACTCTGATCAACTCTGATCTAAAGCGAGAATGGTGTAGATTATACCTTTTAACAGCTTTACATAGGAATGATATTACACTTATTTGTTAAGTATAATAATTTTTTAAGGAGGCTGTGGGGTCAACAAATTAATCACAAATTAACCACCAGATTTAACTTATTTTTTTTAAAAGCGGTATCTTAAGCTGTTAACTATCTTTTGGCAAAGAAAAATTTCATACATTTTTAATCTTTACACGGAGCTCTTCTTCTAAAGGAGGTCAAAATAGTCTGAAAATGGCCACAACCCCCGCCCCTTCAAGCTAATAAATGAATTACTAGTTTCTAAATTAAAACATAGGTAATCAGAGATTACAGAGCTCACCTCAACGAATGTTGTCTTTAAGTAAGGCAAATTAAGTCACACAATTAACCAACAAAAAGTGTACATCCAAAAATGCTAAATTTATGCAATTTTGATACTTTGGAATAGACCTATATAAAAACTTAAAACTAGTTCTTCATCATGAAAATGTAATTAAAATCCAGCATCTGAAGCAAGATTGAGAGTTTTCATCCCTCGATGCATCATTTGTGCAACTTTGGTTTATATAAGCCTTATAGTTTCTTGGTGATAGACCTGCACCCATAACTTTTACGAGGTCTATAATCTGGAAAATGTATGTCGAATTCAGCATCTGAAGCAAGTCCATCAGTGTGCATCCTAAGATGTATCATCCATGCAAGTTTGTTCAACATAGAGCTCAGAGTTACTTGGAAATGAAACCTGTATAAAAAACTAACCTTTTCACTAATCCGGAAAATGTAGGTCAGATTCAGCTTCTGAAGCCAGCCTAGTAGAATGCACCCTTAGATGTACCATCCATGCAAGTTTGGTCATTATAGGGCTCAAAGTTACTTGGAAATGAATCCTGCACCATAAACTTTAACCTGTTTACTCGTCCAGAAAATGTAGGTCAGATTCAGCATGCGAAGCAAGTCTGGTAGTATAAGATGTACCATCCAGGCAAGTTTAGTCATTATATGTCTCATAGTACCTTGGAAATGAAACCTGCACCAAAAATTTTAACCTGTTCACTCAACCGGAAAATGTAGGTCAGATTCAGCATCCGAAGCAAGTCTTGTAATATGCATCCTAAGATGTACCATCCATGCAAGTTTAGTCATTATATGTCTCATAGTAACTTGGAAATGAAACCTGCACCAAAAACTTTAACCTGTTCACTCAACCGGAAAATGTAGGTCAGATTCAGCATCCGAAGCAAGACTGGTAGTATGCATCCTAAGATGTACCATCCATGCAAGTTTGGTCATTATATGTCTCATAGAAACTTGGAAATGAAACCTGCACCAAAAACTTTAACCTGTTCACTCAACCGGAAAATGTAGGTCAGATTCAGCATCCAAAGCAAGTCTAGTAGAATGCATCCTAAGATGTACCATCCATGCAAGTTTGGTCATTATAGGGCTCATAGTATATTCGAAATGAAACCTGCACCAAAAACTTTAACCTGTTCACTCAACCGGAAAAATGTAGGTCAGATTCAGCATCCGAAGCAAGTCTGGTAGTATGCATCCTAAGATGTACCATCCATGTAAGTTTGGTCAACATAGGGCTTATAGTTACTCGGAAATGAGACCTACACCAAAAACTGCACCAAAAATGTTAACCTGCACCAAAACCATTAACCTGGTCTTTCCTTTGCTGAAATTGCAGCATCTGAAACTTTGACTGGTACAATGAAACACATTAGAAACATCTTCCATGCATGTCTAATCAATATAGGACATAGAAGTACTTAAAAAGAAAACTGCTCCAAAAAACTTAATCTTAACCCGGGACGCCGACGCCGACACCGACGCCGAGGGTATCACGTAAGCTCCCCCCAACTTCGTTGAGGTGAGCTTAAAATGATTTAACAAGATGTGTTTGTGAAACACTGATGCCCCCGTATGGCAACATAGCAAAGATTAAACTTTTCTTAAATGCAAATTTAATGGTACCAAAAGTAGCGTATTCTCACTGGAAAACGATTGTGAAATTTGAAAGTAGGCCAATGTTAAAGTTTTTTTCAATCAGTGCAAAATCTCCAAGGTCAAGGTCAAAGGGTCAAGGTAATTGGTATCCAATGAAAGATCTTGCCACATAGAATACTTATGTAGAGTATGGAAGCCTTAGCCCTAACCGTTCAGAAGTTATGGCCAATGTTAAATTTTTTTTTTTGAAGTAGGTCAAACTCTAAGGTCAAGGTCAAAGGGTCAAATTTCTTGTCAGCAAATGAAAGGTCTTGTCACAAGGATTAAAAATGTAAAGTATGAGAGCACTAGCCTTAACCCTTAAAAATTTATGTTCAAGGTTTGCTTTTTTAAAGTAGGTCAAACTCAAAGGTCAAAGTCAAAGGGTAAAAGTGCTTGGTATCCAATGAAGGGACTTCTCACAAGGATTACATATATAAAGTATGAAAGCCCTATATCTTACCGTTCAAAAGTTATGGCCAAGGTTAACGTTTTTTCACAAGTACAGAAATCCACAAGGTCAAGGTCAAAGGGTCAAGGTTGTTGGTATCCAATGAAAGGTCTTTTAACACACATTACATATGTGAAGTATAAATGTCCTGGTATCTACTGTTCAAAAGATATGGCCAAAGTAAAAGTTTAAAATTTTCATGTAAAAGTGGGTCAAACTCCAAGGTCAAGGTCAAAAGGTCAAATTTGGTGGTACCCAAAGAAAGGTCTTGTCACAAAAAATACACATATGAAATATGAAAGTCATAGCTCAAATCAAAAGTTATGGGCAAGGTTAAAGTTTTTGCGGACAAACAGAGAGACAGAGAGACGGACGGACACGACAAAAACTATATACCCCCGAAACTTCGTTTACGGGGGCATAAAAATAGACATTTACATTTATAAATATCCGTTGATATGTATCTAACACGTTTCACAATGGTTTACCGAACTGGACTGAATGACTCTACCATGAACGTTATATTCAGCACATCTTTTACCTAGAATGTTCTCGTTCATTATAGAAATGGAATATCGAAAGAGAAATAATACACATATTAAAAAAATTACAGTTATCTCACTTGTCTTCTAGGTGAAGTTTTCAGGAGTACGTTTTGTCATTGCAGTCTTAGAAAAAAAAATTACATACTAAACTATAACATTTAGCTCTCTGGTCTGTGAATATTTATACCCCCCGCTTGAAAAGTGGGAGGGTATATAGTAATCGGGATTTCCGTCCGTCCGTCCGTCTGTTACGCTTATCTCTTATCAGCAACTCCTCTTATACTACTGGGTGAAATTTAATGAAACTTTCACAGAATCTTTATTACATATTGCCATTGTGCCCCTCCTATTTTACTTTTTTATTCGACACATATTTTAGGTCTCCCATAGCAAAACATGGACATTGCCATTATATGTTTACCTATGACGTCAAATATAGAAGCTTCTGGATAACATTTGATAGGACAAGTTATTCCTCTTTACACATTACCGTAAAACAATATATAGCAACTCATGGACAATATGGGACTGGGAGGCGGGGGGTATCATTAAGTGAGCTCATTGCTCACAGTACCTCTAGTTTTTTTGCTGAGAGCTACAGTTCTGCAGCTAATTTTTACCACGACCTTATTGGTTTCAAAATGCAATACGTTCAAGTCATGGTAACTGAAATTGAAAATTATGTAAAAATTAAAAGCTGCTCCTACAGTTGAAGTCTTGTTGCAATCTTGCCACAAAAAGAGAGTTAATCAAGAATCATTATACTATTTATTGTTGTTGTAAAGTTTCAAGTCCAAACTGGAACTTTTCCTTTGTTATACATGTAAGTACAGAACAGTAGAGCTACAGTCTCGACAGAGACTTCTGGTTATCGTTTCAATGGACTTGTTAGCTTGATTTCTGACCGTTATATCTAACTACGTGTTCCATTCTTTAAAAAACCTTGGCGAAGTTTCCTTCGATCTTCCACATACCTTAGTATGTATGTTGCAGGCATGCAGACTTCGTACGTTGCATTCAAAACTCGTTTGGCAAGCGGTGATAAACGAACGTTAAATTTGAACTTCCAAATGCAGCACAGGTATTTTGAGGCACATAACATCCTTTTAAATGTTCCCTCTCTCTCCATGTCTTAATAGGTTTAGGACATGATGTTACTTTCATACTTTGTTGACAGGAAGTCGATAATGTTCTTATGACCTTTTAAAAATACACAGCATAAACAGGCATAAAATGGCATAGGCACAGGCATAGGATGTAAAGCATGTTAAAGTGATTTGGAAATTACCTTAAAATTAAGAATGATACCAACGATAGCTGTAATTGAAGTTTTCATTTTATCTTTTCTTCTTGATAATTTACCTACAAGAGAAAGTCGCAAATATAGTCTCGTATCATAAAGTTTTGGGCAAGATTAAAGTTTTTGCGGAAAAGCAGATAAACAGACAGGCAAACAGACGGACAGGAAGTTATGGACAAAGTTAAAATTTTAGAGGACAAACAGATAAACAGACGGATAGGACAAAAACTATATTGCCCCGAAATTTCTATTATGGGTCATAAAAAATTATCTCAATTTGCAGAAACTTGAATCTACAATAACTTCAACAAGAACCTTCTTTTGTGTGGTAGTTAATGAAACCACTTGCCAATAAGCTATCTCATTCACAGCAAATACGTGAAATTTTATCAGTTTGCCAGTTTATGAAGGGGATGTCAAATATTGTGAATGAAAAAAATCATTTCAACCTCTCTATTATTGTACTCCTTAATTTTTAAGCGTAAAAAATTAAATGCTCATTTTAGCATCAAACTGTTTCAACAGACTGGAATATACATATTCACATAAATTTATACTTCCTTAATTATATTTCAAATTGAATGTTATATTTTTCAGATAGGTCATATAATCAATCTGTAAAGAACAGGAAGAAGTTGAAACAATTATTCCAAGTGCCTGTTTAAACAGGGTTCCAAAAATGAAAATTTTCTACTTGGTATTATGTCAGAGTTTCATAGGAACTCTTTCCAAATCACTTTGTAGGAGGTAAAATTTATCCTATTTACGTAAAAGTGAAGAGAAAGAGGAGTTTTACATTTTCTAAACTGACTGTAAATATTTTCAGCAAAGAAGGCAATGTTATATGCTGTCTTGGATACATTTGGGACAATCAATTAAAAGACTGCACAAGTAAGAATTTTTGTATAAATAATAAATAAGCAACAAATACACAATATCTGATCAATAGCTCTTGGAGCTACGAAAAACTTTCCGTTTCTAAAGAATTACATTGAGCAATTTTAGAAAGGTTTCCGAATCAGATCAAAATGTTTGTAAATTATGATCTTAGCCTGGTGTGCCTATGAAGTCGATCTGCATTTTACTTCACTTTATACATGAAACTTCTACACGCCGAAAAATGGACGGATGATAATAAATTGCAATATTGACCTAAAAGTACTTTAACTAGTATGCCCCCCCCTCCACCCCCCCCCCCCCCCGCCCCAAAAAAACAACGTAGACTTGAAAGTCTCAATTAATACAAATTCAGTTTTTGTTTCAGAATGTGATATTGGGTATCATGGTGCCCATTGTCGAGAAAAATGTCCTTATCCAACTTATGGAGAGAGTTGTTTAGAAACATGCCAGTGTGGTGAACATCTTTGTAATTTTGTGACAGGGTGTGAAGATGAAGGTACAGTTAATTCTCGATAAACTGCCACCTTTTTGTAATTTCGAATTTGGGGATGAATTGAATTCCCTATCTTTTAGGAAACAAGAAGTAGAGTTACCGTTCTAAGAAATACCATTTAGCGTTTCTATTCTTATAGTTACATGTAATAACTTTACTTTAAGACGAATACTATACGCCATACTTTATACAATCAACACTATGTCTACAATACATATACTCATACACTTATACTTTTACTTACAACATATATACTTTACATGAGCGAATACGCGTACTACTTTGAATCTAACTTACGAATGAAAATATAGAACAAAGTTCTGTGGCCATTTCAGGAATAAAAACCGCCATAACTAAAAAAATACAGCTTACAATAATAAATAAAATACACTTACCCAGAATAGGCGGACTTCTGGTCATGAAATATTAATCAAACATAGAACAAAATAATGTAGAAAGTTAAGCAGTCTTAGACACTTCTGCTCTCTTCAATTGCTACGCCAATCTGATTTCTGAAATCAAGGGATTTAAAGCGCCAGGTAAAACCTGCTAAACAAGCTTAAAAGTATGGAAAACATATTGGGCAAATAATATTAGTTATATAGTAATCAGATAAAACATATGGAAATCAAATATGGACATGAAATGTGACATTTACCTACCTTGCAAAGTTATTTCACTTACACGAGATACCACTGTATGCCTTAAAGGCTTTAAATTTATACCCTTACTTGAATGAAAAATACACAATGATAAACATTCTACAAATATTCAAAGAATGTTGCTATAATTTGAGGTCAAGGTTTTTTTTTACAAGCAATAAATATTACTTCAGCTGCAGATACTTTAAAAGATTATTAATTACATTCAGTTGATTTAAAGATGCATGGACACAGATTTAAAGTTAATATTTTCTGTATAAGAATATTACGACTCATATATTTTAATAGCATTTCACACAAAATAAATTAAACATCTTATTTATCAAAAAGTTATTAACACTACAAATTTTTAGACAGGTTTGATTGACTCATCCTTGCACTTTCACAAATTTTAATTTTATACTTAATTCCGGTACTTAGGAAAAGTGGCAATATTGTTGTGTATAAATGAAAGATGTTAAAACTATAATCCAGAAAATTCGAAAAAAAACATAAACACAGTATATTGTCAGTCCGTGCAGTTGTAGTGAGCAGACTTTAACAATTGAACGCACTCGCTGAATCGTAAACATCAACAATAACAGAGCTCGTGTCATGTTTACAAAAACTGCCTACGTTTTACGGGTGTTATCAATTTGCTAACCTCTGTACACAACACTAAGCTCGGAATGACGATACTTGTGAAGGAGTTTTGCTTTCTAACATTTCTACTCTGAATATAATTATTTTTCTGGATTAAAGTTTTGATATTTCTCATTAATATACAATAAGATTGCCAGTTTTCCTAGGTATTAAGAATAAATTAAAGTAAAAATTGTGAGAGTGCAAGGATGTGTCAATCAAAAACTTGAATTAAGATGAAATAAAATTTTTAATATATTTTTGTATGAAATGGTATTAAAATATATATGTCGTGATATTATACAGAAAATATTAACTTCAAATTTGTGTCCATGCACCTTTAAATACTAGACTTTATTTCATATATTCATTATTTTCAATAATGGTCTTCCCGGAGTGAGCCTGAATGTATTCATAGAAAAAAACAGCCCTGGTAATAAACGTAACAAGTGTCAGTATTCAAATTGAAAAAAAAACCATCAACAACATGATCATGGCTATGCGGAGCATTTCTTTGCGACAGGAACTTCACTGGTCAGGCAATGTCTCCATACGAGAAAAAAATTTGCATTAAGGACGTTTACACAAACACACATACACACAAGATATAATCATCTAGTAATCAAGAGCACACAGTATTACTATACTATGTAAAAAAATATATGATTGCGCCCATGACAAAAGGGTCCTTATGGCATTTTCACTAAAACAGAGAAATAACGTCATAAAGACGTGACGTTGCAGATCGACGGCGAGTGTCAACTCAGATTTTTTTTACCACATGTTTACGGTTTTGACACTAACTTTTGTCGTAGGTCTGAATATTGATAATAATGATAGAATTTCATTCGCATATTTGATCTGTGTCCAAATCCTTTTGTCCAATAGTTTTAATAAAAAATGACAGAATTTTTATTCCAGTTCGGTTCCTTTACTAGTACAGTTGAAGCTAGTATTTATTTATTTTATTACTATCATACTATGATCTATATATTCATTAATTTTTTGCCAAAAGCTTCATAAAATGGATTAACTGGCTTGTTGAATACATGGACGAATGAATTCGATTTTGATATATGTGGACCAGTTTTAGATTACGTATATGTATTGTACTAGACACGGACATAAATATAATATAGCAAAAGGATTTTGATCCGCTCCACCATTCACAACATGTAAACATTGAATCACCGGTGCAGTTTTTATGCGATGTACATATATTTGGTATTAAAATGAAGCTCTGTTAACTTCTCAAGAAAGAAATTAAACTTTAAAGTATAATTCTTCTGAAGGCTTCACAATTCAAGAAGAATATACACAAGAAGAATATGATAGATTTTCTATGAATAAAAATAAGAGAGATAACTCGAGGTACAAGAGAGGTACCAGAGAGGGAATTTCGATGCAAGTGTACATTTTTTCCTCATTCGATCAAGTTCAATTTCTTAACAATCGTCTTGCATGGCTTTGCTACTGGATTTAATGTAAAATATATATATATATTAATTTACAGCAGCTTAAACGTTTTAATCATCATCATTTTTAAATAAAAATTCTTGTACAATTCTCTAAAAATGTCATGTTTTTTTTTATTTAGCTGTATGACAACAACAAAAAAATAAATAAAAATATCTAAATTAATAAATTTTAAAAAAGAGAAAATAGCATAAGTTTAATAGTTCACATTGCACTGATCATTCAGTAATTTCAGCACATTTAAAATATTTTTTCTTTCTATGTTAGATAGCCAGGATTTAAAAATTATGAGAGAGAGAGAGAGAGAGAGAGAGAGAACATTGAAATCAATTTATATCCAATTTGTTTGTTTGATTTTCGTTTGTTTTTTTTTTTTTTTTTTTTTTTTTTTTTTGGAAAAATTATTCTTCATGAATTAATTTATTTCGGGTTTTATTTTTACATGCTATAAAATAAAGCAAATACACTGCACAAAACATGATCATTATGCTTGCAAGATTCTTGTTTTGGCTGCAGATATGGGGGTTGAGGCATTTGAATTACCAAAACCTTACTCTTACTCTTTCTTCGAAGTTTCGGGTGATCATTACCGCCGCTACATTTTATCAATAAATTTATGGGCAATTACATATCAATACAGTTACATATTAGAATCTGCCAGTAATGACACATTATATGAGTTCTTTTCAGACCGGAACGAGAATTACAACAAAAGTCAGAAAAAAAAATGAAAGTGGAATATAAAATTGGCGAGATTTCCAGACAGCATTACCTCAAGCGAAAGGCCTTCATAGTGGTTATGCCATACATGTACAAATGTACAATGACGTTTTGTTTTATCCATAAAATAATGGTTTAAACTTTTTTGAAATGTTTTATTCAGTAAAATAGGTTTAAAATTAAAAAAAAAATAGTAAAAAAAAAAAAAATACATGTACTGCTTAAAGTCCTAACACCCCCTCCCTCCGATAGGACCTGTTATACATGTTGCTATTTATGCAAAAGCCGCTGGCTAACGAAAGATGTAATGTAGAATTTTTTGTCTACTTCTAAATGTAGCAGTAATATAACTTTTTTGTAGCAGTAGTTTTGTGTGTAGCGGAATTGACAATTTTGAAAATGTAGCGGTAATGATACACCCAATGCTAAGCATATTCATGTCTTTTTTATGGTACCAGACTGAAATTCATAAAAAGCAAATCATTTGGAATACTTTCAACATAGGTATGTATTTTTTTATTAAACCTCGACACAGCTTACATATTAGAATTTCGTACACAAAAGAAAGTGCAGAAAAGGGGGGGGGGGGTAAGTGTTGAATTTATTAAAACAAAAATTACATCATAACTAAACAACAGTATACCTAGCTATATGTACCCCTTTGCAAAAATTTGTCATTTCAGAATTTGGCCAATCAGAGGATATTACGTGTACATTGTATATAACAGACGCATAACTGCATGGACACGAACCACAGGCACTTGTTTCGGAAATTAATTTTAACCCTTAGTATATATTATACTATGGTTTAAAAATTAATTTCTGAAACAAGTGTCTGTGACATTAACATAGAAGTCTGATTTCCAATTGAATTAATCTTTTCTATAAATTAAACGGCGCGATTTATTAAAACAACACATAAAATTACATGTATTTCTTATCACGCGCGATTTATTTACTAGTATTTGATTAAAATAAATGAATAGACCGACAAATCATTTTCACAATTTAACGAAATTCGGATTAAAATTGTTTTTTATTTTAACCAAAATGCCCGGAATTATATTATTACATTAAAGGTTACGCTTCGGTGCCATTTCACTCGTTGATAGTGGTCAGTCAAGTTTCTACTTCGAATTCCGGGCATGTGTTGCCCAATAATTGATCGCTGACTGGTTATGAAAACAACATTGTTTAAAATCACCATTTGAAAAATAAATTAAAGAATAATTTCCCAATATTATAGTCTAACTGGGTTGTGTATTTATTTTTGTATGGGGTTGGGGTGTGGGTGGGGGAGTGGTGAGGCTCATATTGACTACTTGTACATGTATAAGTATGTCATTTATCTATTTAACGCCTACCCCCACCCAACTGACATCATCCCGAAATAATTACCACCGGAATTCCTGGAACTGACCCTGTCTTATTTCATGCATGCGAGTTTTATATTATTTTAATAAGCAGCATATTTTATGAGTAAATGATAAAAAACCGTTCAACATTGGGATTGAAAAAAGGGTGTATTGTTTCAATTAAAATAAAGATTTTATTACCAATGCAAGACAGATTTCTTTCCAAATGTTTTTACAAACATTCTATGGAGTATTGCTTAATGTGCAATCTGTCTACAGTGTATCAAATTATTGTTCTTAAAATAATTGTATTTTCGTAAATAATTGCTTTTCAAATGTTTGTCTTCATCATATTTATATATAGAAAAAAATATTCTACATTATTGGGTAGATTCTGGTTTATTGTCGTTCTCGCGTTTTTATTTTCACATTTGGAAAAATGTATCAGATTTATACTGTACAACCAAACAACAAAATTGTTGCTTAATTTAAAATGAAATTTTAAATATAAAATAAAATGACTTTTGAACTCATCCTGTATACTTACAAAACAATTTTTGCCCGGAAGTTGCACCTTCTCAGGTGTAAATTTTCTGTTGTCCAACATGAGAGAAATGTAAAACAAACAACTCACATACCATGCATTGATAGATAATATTTATAACAATTTAATATTTAAAAAAAAAAAAAATGAGAAAAAAAGGCTCTATATCTTTGATGGATACTACTTAAAACAACTAAAAAAAACTATAAAAAATGAGTCCTTACAATCATATTAGGAACGTTACAAAAAATGTAGTAAATGTTTGACGTAACGTTAACCTGACGTTATGATTCCACTGTTACAAAATAGAAGTATCATTGATATAAACGAAGAAAAAAACATACTTAGAGATGGATTAGAACCATAAAAATTCATATTTGACAACTCCTGACCTTGTTCTATCAAAATTCATGAAGAACTCAAAATGTGTAAAAATTGCCATAAGGACCCTTTTCTCATGGGCGCAATCATATAAGGGAAAGAAAATAAAATATATTGCGAAACTAGTTTTTAACAAGTCAAGACTGATATCATAGTGGGTGGGGAGTGGTCCATTTTTTACAAAAATCAAGGTGCATAGCATCTTTTGGGTGGATGGGGGTATTGCATACATATGTAATTCGATAGCTTCCCTTACTCCTACTCACATGACGTATGCTCTAACTTTTAGTAATTTACCTTCTTGAGTTTATCCCGGCCTAAATTTGCATGCTATCTGCATAAAATCTGAGAATACCCAACGGAAGTAATATTTTTGTAATGAAAAAATTACTATATCCAGGTTTGAAAGGTCAACGAATGTTTTGAAATGTCCTAAAAAATATAGCTTTCAAGAATTATGTGCGCCTCAAATATAATTTTCATTTAGTAAACAGACCTTAGCTAATGAAACCGAGACATTCATCAACTTATTTGATTTTCAATTTATACAATGTATACAATTCAAACAGACCCTCGGAAGATACACACAATAATATATGACGAAACGCAAATATAAAACTTACAATAGAGACTCTCTCGAAGCGAACCATATTTTCCAGTTTAATTAAGTGAGTATTGTCAATTCGAACGTCAAAGAAAAAAAGCAAAAATAAAATTGAAGAAATCAAAGATATGAATACGAGGGACGTTCAATAAAGAATGTCATTGGGACTCGGAAAGAAACAAAAAACGCTTTTCTATGACTTAGTCTTAATGATTTAACTAAAATATTCTCTTTCAATTAAAACGCATATCCGTAACATTTTCATTCAATTTCTAAGTATTTTTGAGTATGACCCTTCGTATACTGGAATATGGCAGATCCTATGATTTGCTGTACTTGTTTTTTCTTTCTGATAGATGTTTTTCTAAGTTTAGGAAATGAAACAAGTCAAAGGTTGAAAGATCTGGCAAATTATGTTGTTTGTTGGTATTTGTTGGTGTTTGTTGGTGTGACAAAACATTAACTTTCTGTTTATCCCCAAAACTCCTTTACTCTTCATGGTCTGTGGGTTTGGACGCCGTCATGAAGACATTTAATGTAGTTAATTCCTCATTCTGTTTCCTTCCTCTCATAAACCTTTCAATTTTTATTTCAAAAAATTGTTTTCTAGACTCCTCCAGAAATTGAACTTCCTCATCGAATATGAATTTGAACAACAAGCCTGCTAATATTTAAGAAAATAGCATATAAAACTGCTTTATGCTCTTGCAATTCTTTGCTCTTCTTAGGCATTTGCAGTTTTGTCAAGTACATTTTATTGTAAATTTGTTTTGAGGGCTTTAAGCCAAATGGATTTAAGTTTCATTATCTGTTAGAATTTCATATAAACGTGGATAAGTACATTTTTTTTATTTTTTAAAATAATGTTTGGATATTCCTACACGCTGTCGTTTTCACTCATTTTCAAAATATAGGGTGACCTTTGAGTATTAAACTTTTTAATTATAAAATGTTTCTTTAAAACAGTATGAACTATCACCAAAATGATTTTTATCAATTTTGCTATGCGTCTTAAAGTCAATAAAACATAATCAGTGATAATTTGTTGAAATTTCGCAAATTTACATCGGTTGTTGTAAATCATTGTTGCCAAGGACGGTACCAATTTTTGATGCCCATAATATAATTTTTGTTTATTGAAATCTACATGTTCACCTTTCTATAAAACAGGCATTGGTTGCTGTAAATTTCACATATTTCAGTCAATATATTTTTGGGATATTAACAAGTTTTACAGCTGCTTTAATGAAGCGTTTAATTTTACTCTAGTTTGCTGATTCTTGACCATTCATTTTTAATGCAAGTGTCTCGAATAGCCCTTGTTTTCCAGCTTCCCACGATGAAATAATGCGATGAAAAGTGGTCAACCAAACTGTTATCAATTCATTAAAGTTTCAATAATGATAGAAAGTCAAGCTTTATGTCATATGACTACTATGCTGTATGTCATCGAGCTAATGACATTATTTACGTCCCTCGTATTTCCCTGAAAATACAAGACAGGCACTTGTTTCGTAAACGGGGCACCCCAACTTATTTTTACCACAAGGTACTTCGGTATGAAATACTCGGAAGTTTCTAGTTTTACCCTACATCTATAACACCTACCGGAAATAGATGCATCTCATTCGATGTTTATTTTGTATCGAGGTAATTTTTGAGGAATAAATTCGTGGTTTACAATAAAGAGGCTCGGCCAGAGACTTCTGAAATTATTTAATTGAGAAGAAAAAAGTCTCTCGAAACAAACGAGTTCATTTTAAAGTAGGTTAATGATTGATATGCTAACAAAATACAAGCTTAAAGCGGGGGGTGCCTGAATTTGAGTCAGGAACCTTGTTGTAAAAACAAGTAGGGGTGCCCCGTATACGAAAGGTACCTGTGAAATACAAGGGTTTAACTTTGTCTGTTTAATACCCTGGTATGTAAAGGCATCAAATACCCGTATACATCTTGATGGTGTTCGATTTGTCATGGTTCCGTCCTCAGGTGGATTCTCATTCACTGGGTGTTTCGGTGTTGTCCACTACAACCTCCAGAGGTACATCGACTAAGAAGATCAAATCCCAACCCGGAATCACCCAGCTCTCTGCCTTCATTGCAACCGACTGAATGTTCATCACCATCACAAAAAATCAGAGAGTCAGTTTTAGTGTTGCACTTGTCACTGCTCTTTTTGCTTCTTCCAGATCCACATGGATTATCATATATTCTTTGTTGAAAACATTCTAATTGCAGGACTACGATGGAGCACAGTTTGAAGCATTTTAAGTCTACACGATTTTCATTTTTACCAAAATGTTTGGTAAAGCAACTGGAAATTATTGATACATGTACATTTTTTATGCACTCTATGCTAAAAGTAAATAACTGAATAACAGCCCTACAAAAACGCCTAATTTTTGTGGAGAGCTAAAATTGCTTTTTTATAATTATGCCAACCATATGTCTGCTTATTGGCCAGGTGTAGGGTAGCAATCGGTTACCAAATTTACTTAGGTGATCTATAAACATTGATGGTTTTAATAAGATGCAGATCGATGACCACTGTTAAGTGCGTTTAAAAAAAACTTCGTTGCGAGAACATGCACAAAACCTAAAACGGGAGGGGAAAGCTAGCCATCAAAATAATTCATAAAGATATTTATAATTTTTAACATAACAATATCGTTTAGAATATTAATTTAGTGAAGCACGAACCGATCTCAAACCATGTATAGAAAATCAAAATTCCGCCAAAATCAGTGAAGCGGAATGAAATGCAAATCTGATCTGTAACTCATCATGATACACTCACATATCAAAATTAAGCTCAATATCTGCAGGCGTTTAGAAAAAAAGTGCGGAAAACCAAAACGGACAGATGGACAGCTAGACAGACGGACAGACTCAGAATTAAGAAACCTAAGGTCTCTTCTGGATTCACCGATAGGGGATTAAAACGGGAGACAATTCTAACTTAAAGTATACTAGTTCCGAATGTCAACATGGTGTGTAAATGTGAAGCGAGAAAAAGACGTCGAGAAAATGAGTTGAATTTTCGTCCTCATGTACATTCCTGTTTAAGGTTAAAAGCAGATAAAATTTCAAACAGATAAGATTATTCTATCTAACTGGCAAACCATAGATCAAATTTGATTTTTGGTACAAAATTGTTTTCTAAACCCTTTTTAAGCTGTTCAATTTCAAAGCATCTATGTACATGTTTAATGGCATTCAAACACGACCTTCTTTGTAAAGCAGATTGACTTATATTGATTCCAATATATTACAATCATAAACAAGTACTTTAAATGACATCCTGATGAGAAAAGGGGATCCCGGTAGGGGACATTTTATTGCTAATGCAATACTCTCAGAATGCTTATTATATTACATCTACTGAATATTATTGCCTTTATTTCTTATGAAAACCATTGCCCGTTTTAATATCAGCCAGTAAAGTCATCTGCATAAGTTTTAGCAATAGCTTTTCCATCTTTTGCGGATAATATTTTTTGTGCAACAACAGCAACATTAATTCTTGTACTAACGATCACAGAAACCATTTTATCTAAATCGCATCAATGCAAAATACACATTAATACTTGACCATCGTAGTGAGTTTTTCATACCTGATTTGAATTCACACAAATGCATAAAATTCAACAACATGTATTTCATAGTTGCATATTTATGTATAAGAACATCATAAACTTAAGTGTAAGTAATACAGTAATAAGATAAAGTAGATATAACGATCTACTAGTATATAAGGGAAAATTATTTGGTAAACCATCTTATTAGATGCTATAGCAACTAGTATTTATTATGACCATAACTTCAATATAAATTAAAATATCATGGTTGATATATCCATTTATTAATCAACAAAAAAAGAGAGAGAAATCCTTTGTAAACCGCCTTATGAGATCCTACTGGACGTCAACAACGGCTCGCCAGAGACATTTTTGCAAGAAGATAACAATTTCAACCGGATAATAATAAAAACAACTCCAACAGCAATCACAAAAAAAGAGACAGCTAATATTGCCAATAAAGCGAAGACCACGTTCCAACGAGTAAAGTCCATCCTGAAAAAAAGTTAAAAAGAGAATGGTGACAACTCTGAAAAGCTAGTGGTATCTTTTGTTTCAGTAGTATTTTATCTGACATGCTTGACATATTTTATGCAACTTTTGATGCAAAGTTAAAAATTATCTGTAAAATATGAGTTGAGAAGAAAAAGTGTTGATTTACTGACATATATCTGTTTTGGTGTTCGATCTTGTCTGTTGAAACTTCTTTTGAGCTGCTCAGAATGTCATAGCAACTTTGATCTAAAACAAGAAGGGTGAGGATCATACATGTACCTTGTAACAATTTATACCTAGGAATGATAGGCTTTGCTGTTTATTATAACTTACTACACTGATTTGTTAAAGCTGATAAATGAACTAGTTAAAAACTATCCAAAACTAAAAAAGAATGCATGTATACACTTACATTTATAGATATCTGTTGATATGTACCTTACAGGACAGGTTTCACAATGGTTTTCCAAACTGGACTGAATGACTCTACCATGAACATTATATTCAGCACATCTTTTACCTAGAATATTTTCGTTCATTATAGAAAGTTGATACCGAAAGAGAAATAATACATGTATTTTACAAGATGTGCAACACTATGCGACCGACGGCATCAAAGTTCGAAAAAGCTATTTTTAGCAAAAAGGTCACAGTCAAGGTCACAAGGTAATTTACCTCGGTGTCAGGTTTGGGATAATGCTAATTGTTATGGTAATGCTAATAATGTGTAATGCCCAAAAATTTGCATTACATGTAATGGTAATATAATGCATTACTTCATAAAATCCAGTGTAATGCTGGCATTAAACAGCATTAATATTACAAAGCATTATTTTGCATGTACCTATTTTAAGAAATTAAAATGGACATGGATGATGGAAATTATTGTTTAGGTTATTTTTTTTTATTCATTTATTTTTATTTTTTATTTTTTGCAAATGATAAAATTGAATTAAAAGTATTTAAATAAAATTTCTGTATCAATTTAAATACACTTTTTATTCTGTTGAAAGTAGACTTACTTTACATTTACGTTTTCAAACTTATTTCAGATAAAAGAGATTTCAAATAACTATATAAAATATTTTTAAAATATCTTTTTTAAACAATCGCACATGAGCTACACTAATAAATGTACAGGGTAAACTAATAATTGCCTCAATTTGAACTGCTAGAATGTCACACCATGCCTCTGGATTATGTAACAAAACAATGCTTTCTTTGGAGAAATGCTACAAATTACCAGTCCCTTTCTCCTGACCGTGTTTATAAAACGTTAATTGAGCTGGCCTAGTTTGTACTGACCATGAATGATCCATTGTACCAAAGAAAATAGAAGACATGCAGGAATTCTATGTTTAGCAGATCAACATGTACATCCTGTCTACTTTTTCCGAAAATTTGTCAATGCATTTATTTTTTCATAAGGTACTTATAAAAATAGCCTATATGCTTTATTATTAGATATTTTAGGCAGGGGTTAAAGTGCCCCAAAAGTTAAACTTCCTCATGACATCAATATATGCACGAAAAGTGGACATTGTGCATGTGTTATATAACTGACAATTTAAAAGCTTGAACTTTCTGTGAATGTAATTATTGACAGTGTAATATGTACAAAAACTTGAAATCAAATTTCAATTACCATTTATCATGTTTAGTTTTGAAGAGGGTGGATACATGCTTAAGAAAAAAAAATGCAAAGTTTTGAATAAATTTCTATTTTAAAAATCCTCCAAAAGTAATGGTAATGGTAATGCATTACTTTAACAAAATAGAGTAATGGTAATGGTAGTTTAATGCCCATATAGTTGAAGTAATGGTAATGTAATGCATTACATTACAATGTTATTCGCCCCAAGCCTGATCGGTGTCATTTGAAAGAACTTAATTAGTGGAGTATGCATACCAATTAAATATAAAGTCTTTATCTCCTATGGTTCAAAAGTTATGGCGAAAGTTCGAAAGGGCTATTTTTAGCATATAGGTCACAGCCAAGGTCACAAGGTCATTGACCTTGGTGTCATTTGAAAGAACTTTAAAATAAGTAGAGTATGCATATCAAATATGAAGTCTGTATCTAATATGGTTCAAAGTTATGGTGAACATTTGAAAAGGCTATTTTGGCATATAGGTCACAGTCAAGGTCAGTGTCATTGACCTTGGTGTAATTTGAAAGAACTTTATTAATAGTGGAGTATGCATATCAAATATGAACTCTCTATGTCTAACGTTTCAAAAGTTATGGCGAAGGTTAAAGTTGACAACAAACAGATAAATGGAACAAAAACAATATACGCCTCGGATCTATCGATCCCGGCGCATAAAAAATTTACAGTTATCTCACTTGCTTTCTGGGTGAAGTTTGCCAGGAGTGCGTTTTGTCAGTGCAGTCTTAGAAAAGAATTTACATACTAAAACTAGTTATAACATTTAGCTCTCCGGTTTGTCAATAATTTTTTCCGGAGAACTACAGTTCTAATTATTTTAATCATGCGCCAAGATCGATAGATCCGGGGTGTATATTGTTTTTGTCCTGTCTGTCTGTCTGTTTATCTGCAAACTTTAACCTTCCCCATAACTTTTAAACTATGAAAGATAGAGACGTCATATTTGGAATACATACTTAACTAATTAAGTTCTTTGAAATGACACCACGGTCAATGATTTGTGACCTTGACTTGACTAAATATACTAAAAATAGCTTTTTGGTCAGGAAACTTTACCATCGCCATAACTTTTGCACCATGAAAGATAGAGACTTCATATTTGATATGCATACTCCACAAATTAGGCTATTTTAAATGGCACCAAAATCAATGACCTTTAAGCTCTTTTTAAGGTCAATGACCTTGACTGTGACATGTATGCTAAAATCGTTTTTTGTACCTCACCATAACCTTTGAACCATAAGAGATAGAGACTTCGTATTTAGTAGACATACTCAACTATTCAAGTTCTTTCAAATGAAACCAAGGTCAATGACCTTGTGAACTCGACTGTGACATATGCTAAAATTAGCGTTTTTCGAACTTTGTTGCCGCCGGGTGCACAGTGTTTCACAAATACATCTTTTTATCATGACTTTACTGGTTTCAAAATGTAAGTTAAGTTAAAAAAAAGATTTTGCCATGATAACTAAAATTGAAAATTCTGTAAAAATTAAAAGCTACTTCTACAGTTGCAGTCTTATTGCAGTCTTGCCACAAAAAGAGACTTAATCAAGGGATATTATACTTTAATGATGTTATAAAGTTGAAGTCCCAACTGGAACTTTTCTTTTCCTTTGTTATAAGTACAAACCAGTAGAGCTACAGTCTCGACAGAGACTTCTGGTTATCGTTTCAGTGGACTTGTGAGCTTGATTTCTGATTGTTATATATATAATATTTTTGTTCAGTCTTCCTTTGTTATAAGTACAAACCAGTAGAGCTACAGTCTCGACAGGACAGAGACTTCTGCTTATTGTTTCAATGGACTTGTTAGCTTGATTTCTGATTTTTATACCTTCATGTTCCATTCTTTAAATATTAACATTGGCGATTTTTTGTTCAGTCTTCCACATACCTAGTATATATGTTGCAGGCATGCAGACTTCGTAGGTTGCATTCAAAAACTCGTTTGGCAAGCAGTGATAAACGAACGTTAAATTTGAACTTCCAAATGCAGCACAGGTATTTTGAGGCACATAACATCCTTTTAAATGTTCCCTCTCTCTCCATGCCTTAATAGATTTAGGGCATGATGTTACTTTCATATTTTGTTGACAGGTAGTCGATAATGTTATTGTGGCCTTTCAAAAAAATACACAGCATACGATATAAAGTAAAAACAGGCATAAAATACATAGGATGTAAAGCATGTTAAAGTGATGTAGAAATTACCTGAAAATTAAGAATGATGCCAACGATGACTGTAATTGAAGATCTCATTTTATCTTTTTTTCTTTATAATTTACCTACAAAAGAAATTCGCATATATAGTCTCGTATCATAAAGTTATGGGGAAGGTTAAAGTTTTAGCGGAAAAACAGATAAACAGACCGACAAACAGACGGACAGGACAAAAACTGTATTGCCCCGAATCTTCGATTACGGGGACATAAAAATTATCTCAATTTGCAGAAACTTGAATCAGCAATAGCTTCAACAGGAACCTTCTTTTGTACATGTTTGGTAGTTTATGAAACCACCTGCCATTTAAGCTATCTCATTCACTGCAAATAAGTGAAATTTTATCAGTTTTCCAGGTTATGAAGGGGATGTCAAATACCGGTATAGCGAATGAAACAATTATTTCTTCCTCTCTATTTTGATTATTGTACTTCCTAATTTATAAGCTTTAAAAAATCAAATGATCATTTTAGCATCAAACTGTTTTAACAGACTGGACTGGAATACTAATTGACATATATTTATATTTCCTTAATATTTCAAATTGAATGTTAAATTTTCAGATAGGTCATATTCAATCTGAGTAGAACAGGAAGAAGTTGAAATATATATTTTATGTCATGGATCCAAGTGCCTGTTTAAACAAGGTTCCAAAAATGAAAATTTTTTACCTGGTTTTATGTCAGAGTTTCATAGGAAGTATTTCCAAATCACTTTGTAGGAGGTAAAATTTATTCTTATTTATGTTAAAGTTAAGAGAAAGAAGAGTTTTACCTGATTTTCTAAACTGACTGTAAATATTTTCAGCAAGGAAGGCAATGTTATATGCTGTCTTGGATACATCTGGGACTATCAATTAGAAAACTGCACAGGTAAGAATTTAGGGAAAAATAAGCAACAAAACCACAATATCCGATTCATAGTTTTTGGAGCTACTGAAAAACTTTTCGTTTCTGAAGAATTACATTTAGCAGATCAAAATGTCTGTTGAATTATGATCTTAGTCTGGTGTGCTAATGTAGTTTATATTTACTTCACTTCATACGTGAAACTTCTACACACCCCTCGATTTTCCCTGTTTAATTAGTACCTAAACACAAAATAACATACCAAAGCTCGCGCATGCGCTAAACACCGTATGCCTTTTGGAAGGCATATCTAGCCTCAGCTTCAATTTTTCAGATTACTTTTAACTGTTTATGCAGTGATGTTTTATTGCGACAGTTAAATTCATTATTCATTCATTTGAAAGCTGGTTAGTTTTAAGTTGTCAGTTAGGTGTAAGGCTGTCTAAAATAAATTCTACGTTTAACGTCACCCGCGCGCGTAGGTTCCGGCGAAATTGCCGTTTTAAAAAAGCAAACAAATCGGAATTTGATTAGTCGTTCCGGTTTGGTTTTTCATTTAGCGTCTTAACTTTATATCCCGTTTGAGAGGAAAACGTGCACTATCTGAGCCCGTACGAAGAAAATGGGAATATATGCCACGATTAAAGTGAAGGAAACGTACAAAAATGGTTTGAATCGAACAATTATGGATCATTTTATGATCGAAATCGATGATATCACCAAATTTTTAGAGTGTTTTATGTCAGTCATTAAGTCACAGAACCTGGGCTCTTCGTTGTTTTTGCACAGATTAGACCTACCTTCGCCCAAAGACGAAGTTCGCTGCTTTATATCTAAAGTAAAGGACAAAGATGAAATAAGAATGAGTCCGTCATTATGCATTAAGTCAGTACTTGAGACCCATGGTTGTCAATTTCTTCTATTTGAAATAGTTAGAAATGATCATGATGCAATCACACCCACCACTGCATCTAATTCAAATGCATTCAACATTCTCATGAAAAATGCAAGATCCCAAGCTTTGGCATCACGCTTTTATCCATTGAAATATGCTAACCCACAGAGGGGTGACTGGGTTTTATTTAATGATATTTCTGGTTTGTTTGAAAAGGAGGGGGCATATTTTAATAGTAGCCAAGAGCTTGTGGCTAGGAAAATTGCCAATGAAATTAGCAGCAGTATTTATTACATTTTGCCACATCTTTCTAAACTGAAAACAAGGGGATATAGCTTGCCAAAGATTTTTTATGGAGAATCTGCAAATTGGAGAGGATACATCCCAGCAGTATAATAACCCTACTAGTCACAAGCATAGGGCTCCAAATTTATCAGCAAACACATTAAAACAGTTTGCTGATGCATTATTTGGGATTCTCACAGAGCCTGTTTTTACAACAGACAGATTTTATACTTTGAAACAGAATGTTACAGAATTAGCAAAGTTATTTGTAAGGTATGCACAGTATCTTGACTCATGTAATGAAGCTATGAGGAAAAACCATTCTTCGTTTGAACTGCTCAGATCTGCAAATGATGGTTCTTCCTCTGTGTTCCAAATGAAATGCTCTTAGAACACAAGTCATTATTGATCGCTACAAGTCACTTGAACTCAAATTAAGTTCTGTACCATTTTATGAGCCCCTACTTTTGAATGAATTTGCTCCTATTGATAGAAAAAAGAGATATAGATTCATTTCAGATTTATCTCTGCCCTACCAAACAGAAACATACAGTTATAGTGCAGGAAATTATGTTGGTTCATCTCATTTTGTGTGGCGTACACCACCATGTCCAGATTTTAATATGTCAAAGCAAGTTATGTCAGATGTAGACAAGAAAATACCTGTGTACCACACAAGAATGATGCGTTGGGAGTTTCAGTCAAGGTTTGAGGGGTTAGTCAATACAAAGCCTGTAATACTGCAAGAAATGTATCGATTTCTTACCAATGATAAAACACAGGTTATTAATGATATTTCAAAGGAGATGAAGGCAAGGTTAGACATTCTTATTCAAACTGGAGACTATGAAAACTTGATAGATCTCAGAGAGCTAAACAAAGACAAGCCTGTGAAATATGATGCGTTTTTTGATGGTGTACAAGCTTTTCTCAATAGAAATGCATTAGAAGCAGTTGATGAGAGAAGGCATGAGCAGCACACCCATATGGCCTTGGCAATTTCTGTCCATGATCTCAGAGAACAAGTCTCAAAAGACTTGCCTGAAGGTACAGCAATTCCCAGTGAAAACTATCTGAGGCTTCAATTTTGGCCTACTAACTCTTACTTCAGGTCCGCTATGTATTATACAGGGAAGTTCAATGTGAAATACATGGTTCAATCTCGACAGTTGCGCTCTCAGCATGTAGATTCCCTGTCAGAGTTACATAGATCCTGTTGAAAGAGTTATGTCTGTCTTGAATCTTGGTTTGCAGTCAGTTGGCATCATGCGCCAAGAAATGCCAAGAGGATATGAAAAGCAGATCAGTGGTTTAAATACAATGGCAGATATTAGAAACAAGGTTATGAAAAATGGTGCTCTGAAAAATGAGATTGATTCTTGTATCAAACCTGTTACTGATTGCTTGGAAGCGCACTTGGTAGACTAAGCTGGAAAGGAAAACAGATTAAAATTCAAGAAGCAGCTTCTGAGGTTGAAGTAGATGCTTTGTTTGATATACTTAAAAATCTCGAGCCAAATTTTGACAGAAAAAACATGCAACAGAAACACCTAAAAAATTATCCAGTTCTCCAGAAGTTCCTTGAAAGTCATTGTCAGAGGCATCATTACTTGTTCACTATGAAAAGGTGCAGAGATCAGGATTGTGCAGTCTGTACTATCTCAAGTGATGACAGAGTACCTATTGAGCTTTTGGAATCCCTCCACAAGTTTCCTCTTCCTGTTCCTGGTGATCAAGCAGATCATTACAAATCTTTTGATGAGGTATAAATAATTTTAAAAATATTCTTCATTGTATTTATTCTTAAACATCAGAATGTTAGTATATGTACTCAATTTACTAAAGTTTAAAGAAATATTTGTAGGTTTGGGGTTCAGTTCCTACAGAAAAGTTCAGGCCAAGTCTGGGAAGACTGTTGGATGAAAGCCAGGAGGTGGTAGTTCCATTCACTGTGTCTGGGGAAAACTGCAGAGGTTTTTATCAAGTGTGAAGTGTGCCTGAAACCAAGATGTTATTATGCACAGTGAGAAAATCATTCATTGAATAGTTTTCTTTCAATCTCATCATTTCTATCCATGTTTAAAATTGATAGTGTAAATGTACTTCAAATGTTTTGAGCTACATACTTTTTATGCAGAGCTGAATAAGGTGGTCATGATTCTAAATTTAAACATGGGAAAAGAAACAAAAACTAAAGATTCATATTTTAATAGGAAGAAGCTTACAGAGGATGAAGTTGTACAGGTGGAGGAGAGGAAAGAAGATGTGGAGTACACTTGTGGAGGGCAAATATTCCAAGAACCCTGCCTTGTGTTTGTAGAAGTAAAGGTACAATGATTTTCTTATAGTTGTGATACATATACATTGTACACCAATTAAAGTTTTATTTCAAAACTAAACAATATTGAAAATTGAAAGAAAAAACACACAGCATATGTTAAATTCTAAGATGATAAATGAAATACTGTCATCATAAATTTTAATTGTAGATAACCTGTGAGTCACATGTGTCAAGTAACTATTACCATAAAAGGAAAAATTTTCACTTGGTTTGCTATGTTTGTGGTGATGAAAACCCATTGGTTGTACCTCCTGATGTAATTGAAAGCCACTCATCTGCTCACCCAGTATGCATGGTGTGTTCACAGAAAGGATACAAACCCAGATTAAGGAAAAAAAGTCTTTGTTGGGAAAGCGCAAAAAATGACTTAAATTTGAATATGAAATCTTAAATATGAACTTTAATTTGGGGCAGACATGTATATTGATAAACATGATAAAGTCACAAAATATGTGATTTTCAATAGACTTGAACTTAATTTCAATTCCTACAGTATGTAGCATTTGACATTGTTGAGTTTTTGTTCACCGAGTAAGTGAATTTTAATAAATACACATTTGTTTAAAATTTTTGTTTGTTTTTTTTTCCTCCCTCCCTCGTAGCTTTTTGAACTTTGATGTGACGTTAAACGTAGAATTAATTTTAAGCAGCCTAATATGTCTTCGAAAGTCCTCCAAGAAAAACCTGCCACGAGTAAATGTCCTGTCAATTCAATCTTGTTTCTATTTATAATGAATTAATTGATACATCTTGCTATCATTCACAATATTGATTCAAATTGTTTTGATAATAATTAATATGCTTGTTCACATGGACCTAAAATAATTTTCATTGATCAATTTCAGCATAGATGAGTACATTGTTAAAAATTTCTTTTCACGTGGTAAATCCTTTTTATATTCTACTCCAAGAAGTTTTGAACTAATATTTGAGTATTTCATTCACAATGAATATTTAAGGTTAGAAAAAACAGAAATCCCTGACCGAGGGACCATGAATTTTATACTAACACGCAAAAGAAACGCAACATCCTACTTTAGGGGGAAATAATCATGTAAAGTAAAGAATTTTGTATCTTAAAATTATGGATATCTTCAATTTGGTAAACATCGGTAATTTAACGGTTGAACGATTTTCATACCATAACCGGAAGTCAAGTTTGCGTCTGCTTAACAGAAATCAAAAATTGCATGTTTAACAAAACATTTGGCAATATTATGGAGTTTAAAGGGTTCTACTGTTCATCATAAGTAATGCAGCAATATTTCAAATAATAAACTCTCCTTTCGTTTCCCGTAATGATGCTAAGTCTTCTTGAAAATGGCTTAAGTACGCATTTCCATTGCTCTAGCTGGAAAATTTCAATGTAAAGGTGTGGCTGATGCAAAAATTCACTACATTACACCTCAACAGGGTCTTATGTATCATTGCTAGCGCTCTCGAGCGCTAGCAATTACATTAGTCCAAATTCCTTGAATACGCATGCTCGGCTTCACGGTCGTGCATTCTGGGAAAACTGGGAAAACTACTATAGTTAGACCGTTCGATAAAAAAAAAATCATCGTATCATTAAATAACTTTGTTTATTTATTGTGTAGCTCACACATTAGTGATAACTACAAAATTGTAATACTTCAAATGTTCCCCTTTTTCTGACGGAAAAGCCCGAGTCATTATTTGATTGTTCTAAATAAAGGTTACGTCAAGACCTCATCACCGTAAAAATTTATTCTATATGCTCGCAATCATGACCCAAAGGACCAAGCTACTTCACATCCTCACATTCGGAACTCTCTGGAAACTCCAATGGGTCAACACAAAAACTTCACTCCCCCTCGTTTCTTTACCTATGTGTCTATAAAATACTCATAAATTTTTTTTATAACTTTATCACACCCCAGCCTCGATAAACACTAAAAAAAATACAGCAAAATAAATCACTTTAATTGATCACGGACCTTCCTTTCTATTTTTAAAAATTGCTACGGTGCTAGCTCACCTGTCTTTTTTAAAAGATAAACTTGTATGCATTAAGGACAGTCCTTGTACCGGAAGTCCAAGGGTGGCTACTACTCTTACTTGGAGAAAATTCGACCTAATCATCTGAAAAAAGGGCATTTAAAAATGGCAAAGAATAATTCCTACGCTCAGATCTCGATATTGATGAACCCACTGTATAGTAGAAATTAAGCTGCAATTGTTGCTTAGGGCAGTCTTGCAGGTTTTACTTGAATGTCCTTGAGGGGGTGTTTTAACAGTCATATGTTACTTAGTAAAGTAAACAGATAAACATTTAACATTTTTATCAAATCTCTGATATTCTGAAAAGTGAGTTTAGCCTTACTGTATTCATTTTTAAAAATCATTAGATAAAAAAATCAAACATTTGTAGATTACTGCTTGTTGCGTTTCTTTTGTGTTTCAGTATATAATTTTAGAAGAGACATGTCAATAGTTGGACTACGCCTGAAAATGGACGGATATAAATATAGAATGCAATACTGACCTAAAATAACCCATACCAGTATTTGCCAATAAAAAAAGTTGACTTGAAAGTCTTAATAAATACATATCCAGGTTTTGTTTCAGAATGTGATATTGGGTATTATGGTGCCCTTTGTCTTTAAATATGTCATTATCCACGCTATGGAGAAGGTTGTTCAGAAACATGCCTGTGTGATGAAAATCTTTGTAATTTTGTGACAGGATGTGAAGATGAAGGTATTATATATAGCACCATTGAATTTATACAATTTGATTGGAAAAGTATTAAATATTTATTAATTAATTAGGGAAGTAACCATTTCAATATTTATGCCCCCGTAAACGAAGTTTCGGGGGTATATATTTTTTTTCGTGTCCGTCCGTCTGTCTGTCTCTCTGTCGGTCTGTCTCTCTCTCTGTCTGTCTATTTGTCTGTCATGTTTCACATGTGTATCCAATGTTACAAGACCTTTCTTTGTGTACCACCAAATTTGACCTTTTGACCTTGACCTTGGAGTTTGACCCACTTTTACATGAAAATTTTAAACTTTTACTTTGGCCATATCTTTTAAACAGTAGATACCAGGACATTTCCACTTTACATATGTAATTTTTGTTGAAAGACCTTTCATTAGATACCAACAACCTTTACCCTTTGACCTTGACCTTGTAGATTTCCGTACTTGTGAAAAAACTTTAACCTTGGCCATAACTTTTGAACAGTAAGGGATAGGGCTTTCATACTTCATATCTGTAATCCTTGTGAAAAGACCCTTCATTAGATACCAAGAACTTTTACCCTTTGACATTGACCTTTGAGTCTGACCTACCTTAAAAAAGCAAACCTTGACCAAATCTTTCAAAGGGTTAGGGCTAGTGCTTTCATACGTTACATATTTAATCCTTGTGACAAGACTTTTTAATTGATAACAAGAACTTTGATCTTGACCTAAGAGTTTGACCTACTTTTAAAAAAAATTAACCTTGGCCATAACTTCTGAACGGTTAGGGCTAGGACTTCCATACTCTATATAAGTATTCTATGTGGCAAGACTTTTCATTGGATACCAATTACCTTGACCTTTTGACCTTGACCTTGGAGATTTTTGTACTTATTGAAAAAACTTTAACATTGGCCTACTTTCAAATTTCACAATTATTTTCCAGTGAGAATACCCTACTTTTGGTACCAATTAAATTTGCATTTAAGAAAAGTTTAATCTTTACTATGTTGCCATACGGGGGCATCAGTGTTTCACAAACACATCTTGTTATCTTTAGTCATCCTGAGTCGAGAGAGGGCACACAAACAATATTTTAATGTTGACCTTTTTACAAGCAATATATTCATTTAAAGATTCTCTTTACAGATAATTAATTAATTTATTTGATGTATTTACTAGACTCATTTTCATATAATGTAGAAGTACTTTTTCCGCGTGGTATTAATTTACGTGGTCACAAACTTTCCGCAGAAATTTGTCCAAGCGTACTTAATATAAGTGTGAGGTATATAGTGACAGTCCAAGAAATCCGCGTACTTTTCTACCCGCGGATTAAACAGAAATTGAGATTCCGCGGAATTACAACCCCGTGGAAAAAAGTACGTCTACAGTTTTGGTTATATTCAATAAAGGTTCTCCTGCATTGCGCCTGAATGAATTAACAGAAACACCATCCATGATAATTAACGTGACAGGTGAGTACTCAAAGTAATAAAAAAACAATATTTAAGGTATCTACATGTATTTGCCATATTTATTCATACACGTACAACTTACACCTTGATCCCCGTGTCAAAGTTCAATTTATGTTCAAGGAAGAGTGATTTTAAAATTGATTAATATTGAAGCATATTCCTGGAAATACTTACCAAGGGTTTATTTACAGTGTATCTGATAATACCCTCGTATGTATTAAGTGTCATCACATATGATAGTCAACGTTGTTAAAACATTCTCTAGGGCTAAGGCGGTGCACAGTTTGAAAGCATTTTAATAAAAGTAATAACATCGGTTACTGTTGAGCCCCTTATCTACACAATTGCAATTTAACAAAAAAAAAATTAGTTGAAGGAACCGGAAATTATTGATATACTAACTTAAAATTCTATACTGCAATTAGGCAAATAATTGAATAACGACTCTACAAACGTATAGCCTACATAATTTTTTGGGGTGTGTTTTTTAATAACCATGCCAACAGTTTGACTGTTATTGACCAGGAGTAGGGTAGCAATCGGTTACCTAAGTTACTTAGATGACCTATAAATATACTGGTGGTTTTGATAAGATTCAGATGATTATTATGTAAGTGCGCAACAAATTATAACTGGTTTCGAAAATTCAAAAGGGCAAGCGAAGCGAGCCATCAGAATAAAAATATGAAGACGTTGAGAAGATATTAACTTAAAAGGGGTAGGGGTGAATTTTCACCACAACAGCACCAGTCAAGTCGGTATATCCGTCTGTCTGTCCGCCTGTCTGTTACGCTTTTGGGGTATCCATCTCTTATCCAAAACTCCTCCGATACCACAGAATGAAATTTGATGAGACTTTCACAGAATCTTGCCATTGTGCACCTACTATTTTACTTTTTAATCCGACTCTTATTTTGGGTTTCCCGTAGCAAAACATGGACACTTCCATTATATTTATCTTGGAGGTGGGGATATCATTTAATGAGCTCATTGCTCAGAGGACATCTAGTTTATATACCTGTCAGTAGGGAATAATTTTTTAAAATCAAGGACGGGCTATTTCTGTCCAAAGCAGAAGCCTCTGACTCCTCAGAATTTTATAGTCATTCCCTTACCTCGTGATTTTTCCCCTGAAATTTATATGAATATTCATTTCATTTTTATCCAGGTTATAGAAAGGAGAACACTGATGGCCTGTCAACACTTACGTTGGTGAAAACAAAAGGACTACTTAGTGAGTTCACATCTTGTTTTAAAGTCAAAAGATTCAAGTCTACACAAAGCTTACATGTATGCGGTCAAAATTAATACAATATTAATACAGGGAAATTTTCGCCCCAGTTTTATTTTCGTCCCTTTCGCCCTATTTTCAGTTGGGCGAATTTAAAACGGGGCGAATTAAAAGAGCAAAGTATAATTTCTTTTATATAAAACTGTGGCTGGGCGAATTTAAAACGGGGCAAAATTGTTTGCAAGAGTAAAAGGGCGAAAATTACACGGGGCGAAAATAACCCTGTATACATTACGTATTTTTACGAAGAATTAGAGATACTTTAAAATGCTTATAAAACATATTTCTGTGTCAGTATCGCAAAATTTAAATTATCTAATAAAAGAAAATGTTTTGGTTTTCCCTCTCTATAAAAATAATCGTTCTCAAATGTGAACGAATAAAAAAAATCGTGTTGTCAATCTCTCTACAGGTATGCAAACAACTTATCCAAGACATGCACGTCGAAATGATCGAAAAAGAAAGGACAGTGACAATTCATCCACATCAAGTGTATTGTTTTACTTTGTGTTGAGTCTCGTTGTGTTTTTTATGTTGCTATCTCTTGCATACTTTTCAAAGTTTCTATACAGAAGAATTATCTCCCAGAACTTAAGAGTTTTCAGCATACAAAATGCTGAAAATACCGATATTCAAGAAAATATTTACAACATTGTAGATGAAAATGACACACAAACACAATTGTGATAATATTTATGAAATGTAAAATTTGATTTTTGTCCTTTTATACACAAGTGATATCTAAGTGATAATTTACACCTTTACATATACCATCAGGGTTTCGCGCAGACTATCAAACTTTGGAGTCCAATCGCACTTTGGAGTCATGTTATTCTTAATTGTGTGTGATATATTCTTGTGAAATTTATTCAAACATTAAAAACATACTGTTACCAAACACTGATAGAATTCATTAATAAAAAAATAAAATAAATTGTGACCACTACACAGGTCAAAAACAAAGGCACTTGGAAACATTGAAGGTGGGATCAAGTGTCTAGAAGAGTATAATTTGTAGACCAGTGTAAAGACGAATAATGACCCCCATAGAATATTAATTGATCAGGGATCATTTTTCGACGTCCAAAAATGACTCCTGGTCATTATTCTACGGCGAAAAATGACCCCTGGTCATTATTCGACGTCGAAAAATAACTCTTTTGCCCGTAGAAAAAGTGTCATCACTCCAAGTATTTGCATAACCCACGTGAAGAAAAAAATGACCCCTGTAGAATAATGACTCCCTTGTGGATTAAAGTTAAATTTCTTAGGAGGCAAAAAATAAATAAATAAAGGGACCTATTGGTCAAAATACTCACCTGAGCTAAATAGGGAATAAATTGGCGATATCTTGATCTCATTAAATTATACAAGTATTGCTATTTTAAGGTCATTGCGATGATTCAAATTCTAAAGGAGTAAAAGGTTTATCGAGCCCAAAGGGCTAGGCGAACATAGTTTTTTCGGTTATGGAGAATCATCATACTGACAGAAAAATGTAGCAATATTTTATATGACTAGTTTTGTTATCCTGCTCAAAAAGCGGGTGATATAGTGATATGTTCGTCTGTCTGTTACGCTTTGAGTTACCCCTCTCCTATCCGCAACTCCTCTTATACCGCTGAATGAAATTCAATGAGACTTTCACATGCAGAATCTTTGTTACATAGTTTCATTATGTATCTTCTACTTTACTTTTTGATCGAACACATATTAATGAATAAAAATGTCACTTAGTGAGCTCAATGCTCAAAGTACCTCCAGTTAAAATCTTGTTTCATCCACCCTTTTACTCTGATCTGTGTATATTTTTGTAGAGTGTTTAATATGAAAATCAGAACATTTAATTTCATTTTTGTAACGTCTTCTTCATACTGGAGCGAAATATGAACATACTGTAACGTGCAAGGGAGGTCACTGCCTGTGAACCCCCGCAGGCTCGTACCCGTGATAAAAACGGATAGCCTTGAGATGCTGCAAATATGTACAATGCGCAGTCTTAATCACTTGGTACTGCGTTATATAAAGTCTTTACTGGTAGCGAACAAGTGACACTGGCAGGGAAGTCCACACACCAGCGCACTTCCACAAGAGACAAGCAGGGATGACCGCACACTTGCCCTTGCGCAGTGACAAGCAGGGATGACCACACACTTGACACTAATACGGTTCTAGCCTAGAGACACTGGCAGGGATTTCCGCACACCAATGCTCTACCACAAGATGCAGGCAGGGATGTCCACACACCTGATCTTGCGCAGCAACAAGCAGGGATGTCCGCACACTTGCTACTTTAAGATGCCAATCACAGAGCAGGGATGACCACACACTCTGTCAAGTAATAAGCAGGGATGACCACACACTTACTACTTAGAACAGTACAATATAAGCAGGGAAGTCCGCACACTTATATGTACACACACAGGTTTGTCAAGTTTTACCTCTAGAACCGACCTCGAGAAAAATGCCAGTAAAAACCCTATATATCTTAACACCATCTATAATACACAGTGATTATTTATTTACAAAGTAATTAAAACACGAATCAAGCTTCCAATCAACCAATCTTTAGTAATCCAGCTAGTGTAACATACAATGATTATTATTGATAACTTTAATTCAAATTCAACACTAATTAAGTATTTATTTAAGCACATATATAATTAGTTATTAAAATGACAAGGGCGATAACTTTCGCTATAATGAAAATATAGAAAACGGCTTTCCGTTTCATCACCCCCACCCCAGCTTTATGCGTCCTCGCATAAGAAAACTACACAACGGCATTAAAAAAATCTAACAAATGCTATTTACAAAAACAAATATCTACACTGTATTCCCCATTCTGCAAAATAAAATATGTAGAAATATTCTACTCAACAGAATAGTAATTACAGTATCACATTTACCATTGCGCAAAACAAAATGTTATATTTTGTTTAACCCAATGGTAAACAGAACCAATCAGGTTCACTTGCTGGCCCAGGTGCCTTTCATTTCTTTGAATTCCCTCCGCAAAGTCTCAAACTTTGCGCTTAATTCCTCAAGTATCGAGGCAGTTCTTCCTTCCTCGGATTCAACAGTAGTTGGGCGCGCATAGTTCTTTTTCTCAGCTCTGTTGTAAGCTTCTAATTCCACAGCCAATTGAACAGCTTCATTAAGATGCTTAGGACGCGCCTGCTTTATGCGGATGCGCATTTCTGAGTCAACCAATGCGTCGACAAATTGGTCTTTAGACAGTGTTTCCCGAATCTCAGCTGTCGCAGTACTAGTAGGGAAGGCTAAGTTGGCAAGTCTGCGAATGGCCTGTCCTAGCTCCGGAAGAGATTCTCCAGCTCTTTGGCGCTGCTCACGCATCTGCACCCTGTATAGCTCCGTTTGACTCGGGGGTGCAAATCTATCTTCCAGGGCTTTAACAAGTGTTTGATAATCGGGCTTTGTCCCCTTTGGCATGTTCCCTAACACTCCCTGTGCACTTCCCCGAAGAGAAACTGCTAAATACAATCCTTTCTGAGGATATTTCCATCCACTGATTTCCGCACATGCCTCGAAATGCGCATGATAATCCAACCAGGGACCACTGCCATCATACGTTGCTGGCTTTATCATTTGTCTTGGTGATGGAAACTCTGTTAGGGCATCGTCTCCCCTTTGAGGACTTCTAAATCTTACTCTGGATCTCCTTGTTATCCCAGGGAGAAGAGAATCATCTTGATCATCTCTGTACAGTTCTTGAGGATGAAGTCTACGCCATTGTTTGTCGTTTCGCGCCGCTTCTCTATCGAATCTTGTAGGAGACTCTGAATGAGTGTAATCGCGAGGTCCCTTTCCGGCTTCTCTAAACATGTCCCTGAGTGATTGTCCTGTAGACTTTTCTTCAAGGATAGGTGCGTGCTGGGTTAGCGCACCATCATGTTCAAGCGTTAATGACTTTTCTTCTGTCTGCCGCAATTCTCCGGAGATGTGAGATTCACCAACACCCGAGTCTCTTACTTTGTCTTTTATACGCGGGGTCACTGGAGTCGACGACTTGAAACTTCTATTCCTGATACTTTCCTCTTTCAGCTCCGCTAGCTTCTCTTCTATCAGAGATAATTCTTTGTCTACGTCTTCCATCGCGCAGCTATCTCAAGGTATCCCACCGCTGCCACCAAATTTTATGTAACGTGCAAGGGAGGTCACTGCCTGTGAACCCCCGCAGGCTCGTACCCGTGATAAAAACGGATAGCCTTGAGATGCTGCAAATATGTACAATGCGCAGTCTTAATCACTTGGTACTGCGTTATATAAAGTCTTTACTGGTAGCGAACAAGTGACACTGGCAGGGAAGTCCACACACCAGCGCACTTCCACAAGAGACAAGCAGGGATGACCGCACACTTGCCCTTGCGCAGTGACAAGCAGGGATGACCACACACTTGACACTAATACGGTTCTAGCCTAGAGACACTGGCAGGGATTTCCGCACACCAATGCTCTACCACAAGATGCAGGCAGGGATGTCCACACACCTGATCTTGCGCAGCAACAAGCAGGGATGTCCGCACACTTGCTACTTTAAGATGCCAATCACAGAGCAGGGATGACCACACACTCTGTCGAGTAATAAGCAGGGATGACCACACACTTACTACTTAGAACAGTACAATATAAGCAGGGAAGTCCGCACACTTATATGTACACACACAGGTTTGTCAAGTTTTACCTCTAGAACCGACCTCGAGAAAAATGCCAGTAAAAACCCTATATATCTTAACACCATCTATAATACACAGTGATTATTTATTTACAAAGTAATTAAAACACGAATCAAGCTCCAATCAACCAATCTTTAGTAATCCAGCTAGTGTAACATACAATGATTATTATTGATAACTTTAATTCAAATTCAACACTAATTAAGTATTTATTTAAGCACATATATAATTAGTTATTAAAATGACAAGGGCGATAACTTTCGCTATAATGAAAATATAGAAAACGGCTTTCCGTTTCATCACGTAATTGAGAACCATTCCTTTTTATTATACATGTATATTAAAATACTTCGCACGTGTACCCATAAAGTATCTAAATAGCCCAGAGACAGTCAAAACTAGTGGCACTGCAAGCTATGAACTCACTAGATGCTAATCATCACCCCACCCCACCTCCTATATGATTATAATTGCAAAATTTATGTTTTGTGCTGGGACACCCGAAATAAGTGTCGGAATACGAAGTGTTGGTTGTGTTAGAAGAATGTGCACATGGGGAATTGAGGCGTGATTTTCTCATTGCCTCGATGAATTAATTACTTATTGATAACAAACAAAAATCATGAATGAACCACATGGAGATAACGAAAGTATTCGAGATCAAAAGTCCGTAAAACAATACAAACAAGGTTAGCTTTTTTAAAAAAGCTGAGTGTCAGCCACTGGAATACAGAAAGTTTCTTTCTTGTTTTGTAATGGTTTATGATGTGATCTATCCATCATGTTGTGTTCCTTAAATGTAATAAATGCCATAGTAAGAAAAGTTAAATTCTTGTAATCGTTTTCTTATTTGTAACATAATGCTGCACATAATAAATGATAAAGCATAGAATAATTTTGTTAAAGAAAAATTATGAATTTATGAAAACCACCACAATATGAAATATTTGTAAAATGGAATGACCTTTGTTATAGCGTCCGTAAAAAATGAAAAAAGGGGCAGGGGGTTAACTCTATACTTAATATATTTTAGTTTAGAAAAAATTCTGCATCGAGATCATTAAAATGATCTTCAATAAATTCTCTTCGGCGCAGACATCAGAGAAAGTTCATCTTATACCGGTAAATGAACAAAGCCACCATGGCGACTAAGATCACGTTAAATTCTATAAAAATGATATAGATTATGATGAATAAAAGGAAGGTAGACTTTGTGTTAGATTGTTTTTAAATATTATTAAATAAGTTTTCATTTGTGTATTTCGAGGTTTTCATTTGTGTATTTCGAGGCAATGCATGATGTGGGGGTGGGGGAGGGGGCATTGCTGCATGCATATTTAATTCCATTTCTAAGTTTGAGCATCCATTTTAGTGTTATTAGGAAAGAAAAGAATTGCTTCCAAAAAAGGATGAACGCCACGGAAAACAATTTAAATTGGAAATTCAAAATATGTTTATACATGTAGTACGTATACATGTCCACAAAATGTCTTTGATGATGTCTACCATCATAGCAAAACTATAGATTAAAAACTGGAATCCCTCTCTCCTTTCATGGGGGGGGGGGGGTGTTGACCCTGTCTATAAATCAGCACAGTTCTCTCAGGCTATCGCATTTCCACTGTGGTAAATTTCTCACATGTGGGCGCGGTTCACGTGCACAAGCGGCACTTACATGTCTATCATCATGTAAATTATAAGAATTAAATGTCTCACAGTGGTCTTCTGATGTTCTCATAACTTCCATCATTAGAGTGAAAAGAAATTGATCTTTCTATTTTTTTTAATACTATTTTGGAACCTTTGTGGCAAGTGGATTGTTGTGTGAATTCCGACCCGTATACATGTCTTATGCAAGGTATTGAATATTGATCGAGGGAGTCTTGCATCAGGCATCCAGAAGAATACACAATTTAAATCTTCGGCTTGCAATGGCGATTGAGGGAATAAATGTACTTATCTTTTATTAGAAGCAATGAAATATTTTCATAGTATCATTTAATACTGACAAATATCCCATCTAGAAGCTGAACAGTCTATGTCATTCATTTTCGTCGAGAACGACGAAGAACAATGCAGTCTATAAATAGATCGAGGTCGTGAGTGTGCGTGAAAAAGCACGCCCTCTGCTTGGAGAAAATTGTGCAAATCTTTTTCCCAGAATTCCGTTTAACGCAAGCGCACTTGCAATTTCATCCTAACGTAACTAGTCAGCCCGGGGGCTGACTAAATAGGAGCAGAGCAAACACGAACCTCCAAAACATTAGAGGTGCGATCATGTGCCATGGAGGAGTGAGCATCCCTTACCGACCGGCCACACCCGCAGTGCGCTCCTTGTCATGATCGGGAAATAACGGAAAATTCTGTCGTCAATTCAGTGTTTAAATATTGAATGGACTAAGAATTAGTATAAAAACGTCAGTCAGCATTTACTCAATAATATATTGTATTTACTGACATGGGGGGGGGGTATAATAACACAACGATTTTTATACCCCCCGCTTGAAAAGTCCCTCCGTCCGTCCGTCTGTCTGTTACGCATTGGGGTACCCATCTCTTATCCGCAACTCGTCTTATACCCTGAGTGAGATTCAACGAAACTTTCACAGAATCTTTATTACATATTGCCATTGTGCAACTCCTATTTTATTTTTTGATCTGACACACATTTTGGGTTTCCCGGCCACAGCAAAACATTGACTTTGCCATAATAACCAAATGGGGGGCGGGAGGTATCATTTAGTGAGCTGAATGGCGTCATAAGCAAATTGATAGTGGGAGGGGGGGGGTAGAAGAGAAAAAAAATCCCAACCCCCAAACAAGAGGCCCAGGGGCCACAGCGCTCATCTGAGCACATCGGCTAGGAAAAAGCACATATCAGATCAGAACTGAAAGTTTACTGAGGTTGGGGGAGGGGGGTTGAATTTTAACCCCCCAGGGGATCATGATTTGAACGAACTAGAATCTACACTACCTGAGGATGATTCCATATAAATATTACTAATCATGGCTTTGAAGTACTTGAAAAGAAGATTTTAAAAGGTTTCACTATATATTCCTATGTAAAACTTCGGTCGGCCATTTTGGCCCGGGGGTCATGATTTGAACAAACTTGAATCTACACTACCTGAGGATAATTTCACAGGAGTTTCATCTTTCCTGTCTCAATGGTTCTTAAGAAGATTTTTAAAGATTTTTCCTATATATTCCTATGTAAAACTTTGATCGGCCATACTGTGCCCACCCTGCCCCCAGGGGTCATGATTTGAACAAATTTGAATGTACACTACCTGAGGATGATTCCACATGAGTTTCATCTTTCCTGGCCCAGTGGTTCTTGAGAAGAAGATTTTTAGCTCACCTGAGTGAGCTTTTCTGATCACATTTTGTCCGTCGTCCGTCTGTCTGTCCGTCTGTAAACTTTTCACATTTTCGACTTCTTCTCAAGAACCACTGGGTCAATTTTGACCAAACTTGGTACAAAGCATCCTTGGATGAAGGGAAATTTAAATTCATAAAATGAAGGGCCAAGTCTCCTCACAAGGGGAGATAATCAAGAAAAGACAAAATAGGGTCGGGTCATTAAAAAATCTTCTTCTCAAGAACCACTGGGCCAGAAAAGCTGAAACTTGTGTGGAAGCATTCTGGGGTAGTGTAGATTCTAAATTGTTCAAATCATGACCCCCGGGGGTAGGGCGGGGCCACAATTGGGAATCAAAATTTTACAAAGAAATATATAGGAAAAATCTTTGAAAATCTTCTTCTCAAGAACCACTAGGCTAGAAAAGTTTAAGCTTAAGTGGAAGCGTCCTGGGGTAGTGTAGATTCTAAATTGTTCAAATCATGACCCCCAGGGGTAGGACGGGGCCACAATGGGGAATCAAAGTTTTACATAGAAATATATAGGAAAAATCTTTGAAAATCTTCTTCTCAAGAACCAATCGGCCAGAAAAGCTGAAACTTGTGTGGAAGCATCCTAGGGTAGTGTAGATTCTAAATTGTTCAAATCATGCCCCCCCCCCCCCCCCCCCGGGTAGGGCGGGGCCACAAAGCGGAATCAAAGTTTTACATAGAAATATATAGGAATGTTTAAATTATGTCAAAATGTCTAAATTATGATCAGTGGGGTAGAGTGAGGTCGCAATATGTATTAAAAGGGGGAAATCTGCAGGCATATTCACGAAGCTATCTTAGGACTACGGTGTGTCCTAAGAACGTCTTAGGAAATGTCCTAGTCTTAAGTCAGTTTCTCGAAGCTTTCCTAAATTTAGGAACTTTCCTAAGTTTTTCCTAACTTTAGGACGAACAATACCTGTCCTAAGATCATCCTAAGTTTGTTTTGATGCTTATGATTTTGGACATTGCAAGTATAAGCTACAATTTCTTCTTTCTCAGCAGTCCGTTTATGAGCTGATGATCTACAGAAATAATTAAACAAGAAAGGTTACCCATAGGCCTCTTTTCATATATGCTATAAATTTCGAATGTGCTGTTTCGGATACCTAATACAAATTTTGGATATTATTATAATGAATATTTTCGGTATTGGTTGGAGAAATATAATACAACGTTCTTCGGGCGATGAAGTGTAAGGGGGGGGGGCTTTTATTATCAGTCGATCTGCTCATTCCGTATCAAATACAAAGTAACTGAAGACAAACAAGGTTATTACAATGAGGGTAACGTTTGAAGGAAAAAAGGGTTATGAAAGAAATTTAAACATAGATCCCGTCCTCTCTATCTCTCTCCAAAATAGGATTTTCAAGTTTGGACAATATTCCTTCCCCTTTTTTTTTTGATTGTCATGTTTTCTCAGGTAAGTTGATTTTTTTTAATCGCCCCCCCCATTTCATGGCCGTTGTTATGTCACTGTCAAAGACATTCATCTCATACGTTGTATTATGACCGCCACCCCACCCATTCTTATTTTTAAATTTTCATATTAATACATTGTATGAATATAGAAACAAATACCCCCTCTTTCGATATACTCGTACATATTCGTCATTTATCAAAACTTCCATCATAGATTAATAGCAATAATCCTGTCTTCGAAAAATAAGGAGGGGCCAGCCCGCCACCCCCTCTTCTCGATCTGCTAGCCTACTACGTGCTATTATGAGACAATGAAACAATTGACATGCTCTAATTTTTTATAAATCGGTTGGGAGAACGTAAAAATTTTTAAAAACTTCCCAATCAAATATTCAAACTATTGAGACTTTTAATATTCAAGAATACAATTTTGGCTTCAAATTAGTGATTTTCCTGATTTAATACTTTTTTTCGTGTCCTACAAAATTCATTTTATTTTGAATCAGCTTCTTTATCAAAAATAAAGTAAACTTTCATAAGACTTTATTTAAGGAATAACTGTCTTATTTTTCGAATTCATGAAGTGATCAATGGATTGGCTTGTGTGATAATTTGCATAAACGCCGAAGGCGTTTATGCATAAAATTATCACACAAGCCAATCCATTGATCATCTTCATGAATTCGAAAAATCTGACAGTTATTCCTTATATTTACATGCTTTGATTCCGCCAATCCACGGGCTCCAAGCCTGCTTCTCTCTATGTGTTGTCTCGCCCTGCACGTGTTTTTTTTTTGGAACCGCGCCAAAACATTCATGAGGAAATAAATTACATTTACAATTGGTAATTTTATCTCGGACAAAGACATTGGAAATGTAAATATATCATAATCGTCATCAAGGTAGATCACTGAGAGTTTATGATTTTTAAAACTATATATCTTAGCTACAATTGTTAAATGTTTCAATGCGATTTACAAGCGGTATAAAATGCTTTGTAAAATCAAAAAATGCTAACATTAAAATATACTGAGGTCACATGGACATGTAATCGGATTTTCTTTTTTATGTTATGTAATTTCTTTCCCGTAAAATGTCTCCAAAATTATCTATGGATAAATTTATGTTTCAGAAACAAGTGTTCATTGTAAGTTAGGATGTCCTAACTTAAGATCTTCCTAAGTCAATGTCGAGATACATCTTATGATATGTCCTAAGTTGGTCTTAGGATGTTCCTAAATTTCTTCCTAAGTCATATCTTAGGAATGGTCTTAGGACAAATCTTAGGAAAGTTTCATGAACATGCCTGCTGGTAAAGAACAGAATGGTCAAAGCTTCTCAGGTGAGCGATGTGGCCCATGGGCCTCTTGTTCCTATATATTCCTATGTAAAACTTTTCACGGCAATTATGGCCCCACCCTAGCCCCAAGGATCATGATTTGAACAAATTTGAATGTAAACTACCCGAGAATGATTCCACATGAGTTTCATCTTTCCTGTTCCTATGGATCTTGAGAAGAAGAATTTTAAAGATTTTTCCTATATATTCCTATGTAAAACTTTGATCGGCCATTTTGGCCCCACCCTACCCCTGGGGTTCATGATTTGAACAAATTTGAATCTACACTACCTGGGGTTGATTCCACATGAGTTTCATCTTTCCTGGCCCAGCGGTTCTTGAGAAGAAGATTCTTTAAAAATGCCATTAATTTTTCTCTAATTCATAATTATCAATTGCAAAAAAAGGGGGGAGCTAAATGACCTGCAAAATAAATTTTCATTAATTGTATGATTTCCTTCCTTATCTAAATTGGTTTCATACAATTAAATTCTTTTTATAATATAATATCATCCGTTCAACAACCGTTTTCTTAGAAAATAAGCACAAATCGGTTTAGTAATGTAAAGTTTATGGGAGCGTTTGAATTTTACGATATTTCTTATCAATATACGCATACGTGGCTTTTCTGTTCTTGAGAACATCTTTTCCTTCCTACATCTCCCATTGTGGCCCCACCTTACTTTGGCTAAACCCCGCCTTGCTGTTCTTGGAAAGATTTTTTCCCGATATATTCCTTTGAACCCTGATTGTGACCCACCCTACCCCTTAGGGTCATCATTTGAACAAATTAAAATCTACACATGTAAAGAATGATTCATATAAGATTCAACGCTTAGACCCAGTGGCTCTTGAGAAGATACTTAAAACATACCACCATATTTTCACTACTGCAGTATTTCTGAATTACCTCTCCTTGAAATAGGGCGTGGTCCTTCACCCAAGGATAATTTGTAGTAAATTTGATTAAAATTGGCCCGGAGTTTCTGGAAAATAAGTAAAAAAATTGAAAAATTTACAGACGGACAGCTAGACAGACAAAATTGATCAGAAGAGCTCAATTAAGCTTTCATTTCAAATGAGCTAATAAAATTAGGTAATAATGCAAAAAGGTGTGTCAGTTTGATGAATTGTACACACCTATTGGGAACACCTAGCATTTTCATATAGGTACCGGTGTGTTCAAAATAAAATCGTAGCTTTAAATATGACAAAATCCAAAGATGTTAACATTTAGCAATACATTTTGTATATAGAAAAACATACCTCTGATATTACTTAAAAATTCAAATACCACAGCTAATATAATAGTCCTCCATTTTTAATATACCTAGTTTCCTTGGGGAAACAAATATTTTTTAAAATTTACCTGTACTTTGCAAATTTTGACTGAAAGATAACAAGCCGTTATAGGCCTATATAATGGCCAATTATTTCCTTCCACAATTTAAACGTAATTATTTGCTAACTGGTCCTTGCCGTCAATATAATAAGAAACAAATGAGGTAGTTTCTATTTCAATTTCATCGAGTAGAAATATGACACTTGAATAGATGGTTTTGTTAACTGATAAATCTTTTTTCCCTCTCATTTAGAAGTTTTTAAATACATTTTGCTCACAGGGGCCGGTAACATACAGTATTTGATTTAACATAATCACTAGGACCCAGGCGGATCTAGAATTTTTTAAAAAGGGGGTGGGGTTGGGGGTTTGTAGAGGGGTTGAAGAAAAAAAGATTTATTATGTGTTAAGTTTAACATGTATATATGCAGTTAATTATGTATAACTCAATATGATACAGGGTGGATTGTGGTTTTTAAGGTTGGGAAAAATACTTGTATGAATTATCTAAAAGTTTTTGAAAAAGAAAGGAAAATAAACCTCTGAACCTGAAAATCCTCATTTGTAAAGAGGTGGTGTTTTGCATTCACAACCAAATTTCTTTATACATGACAACCTGGGTAGGGGTCAATTACTTTCAAAAGTAATCGATTAAATTACAATTACTTTGGATTTTAAAAGTAATCAATTACAGGCTGATTACTGCTATTTTTAAAAGTAATGGATTACATTAGATTACTATTCTCTCTTGTAATATTATCATGATTACTTGTGATTACTTTAGATTAAATTATATTTTTTTATTATAAGTTTATTTTTTAAAGTTAAAATGGTTAAGTAAGACACTAGTATGTATTTTTTAAAGTAATCTTTATTCTGATTTCAATACTTATTTACAAGCTTTTTCATTACACTTTATCATCATTAGCATTTAAATTGTACAGTCACTAAGTCTACATCTATCTGGTCAGAAGATTTTCCCAGCAATACTAGAAAGCCGTTCAACTGGTGCAGAAGAAGCTGGTACATTGAGGCTTTTTTTGGCAAGTTTTGCAAGAATAGGAAATCTGTCTGCATTTTCCTTCCAGTATTGCAGTGGATTTGATTCCTCATATGGCTCAATAATTTGCCTCACTGCCACATGAACACGGGCAGAGACGTAACCCTTATCTTGCCAGGTCCAATGAATAAAACAATAAACAGTTTTCTGTTTATTTATAGCAAGACATGAAAGGGTAAAATACTGAAAATAAACAAATAACACATTACAATATGCTCATAATGATAACATCGTAATTGCTTACATATATCTGAATAATCTTACATACATGCATTCTGACTTAGGCTATTTATGAAATGATAGTGCACGTCCGAATTTCATCACCGGAAATAATGTAAACATTACAGAACTTGTTATACAAATTAATTATGACCGAATAGAGAGCATACACAATATACACAAAACACAAGCAACATTTACTTACACCATGGGAACACGCACTCGGTTGCAATTAAACAGTTACAAGGAAAGGACGGCCAAAACCGTGAGCAGCCATGCCATTCTGCTAATCGTATACGCAACGTTACCTAAGTGCGTATAATCCAAAAAACTTAAATACGGAACGCAAAAATCCGGAAAGTGTCAGAACACTCCCCGCCTGACGCCAGTCACTACACTACACCTTCCACAAAACAAGTCTTTCCATCACCGATGTGGGACTAGAAGAACAACCTCTGTAATCGGCCTCACATAATGAACGAGTTGTCCTCCTCTGTTGGTGCGAACATCAATAACTATACACTTAGCAATTGCTTAGTTTGGTTACTTAATACCCATAGGCAGGGTAGAGGGAAAAAGCATTTTAACTAATCAGTAATATTCAGCAATAATCAGTAGTATTACTGATTACTGAGTGACTCAGGTGACCTAAAAATGAACAACTGTTGAAAGTTTACCGGTAGTTTAAACGGAAGCAGTACATAAAAACAATCTTTCGGACCTTGCCATCATCATCAGGGAATGTTCGATTGATAACACCCATACTCCAATCATTGCGATGAGCTTCCTTCTCTCGAAGCAGAACAACATCATCAACCTGTAGATTGTCCTTAGAATCTGTCCACTTTCTCCTTTGCTGAAGAAGTTGCAAATATTCACTGTGCCACCGTTTCCAAAACTGCTGTGCTATAACCTGTACATGTTTCCAGCTGGAATTACATACAATTATTTCCTTCCACAATTTAAACGTAATTATTTGCTAACTGGTCCTTGCCGTCAATATAATAAGAAACAAATGAGGTAGTTTCTATTTCAATTTCATCGAGTAGAAATATGACACTTGAATAGATGGTTTTGTTAACTGATAAATCTTTTTTCCCTCTCATTTAGAAGTTTTTAAATACATTTTGCTCACAGGGGCCGGTAACATACAGTATTTGATTTAACATAATCACTAGGACCCAGGCGGATCTAGAATTTTTTAAAAAGGGGGTGGGGTTGGGGGTTTGTAGAGGGGTTGAAGAAAAAAAGATTTATTATGTGTTAAGTTTAACATGTATATATGCAGTTAATTATGTATAACTCAATATGATACAGGGTGGATTGTGGTTTTTAAGGTTGGGAAAAATACTTGTATGAATTATCTAAAAGTTTTTGAAAAAGAAAGGAAAATAAACCTCTGAACCTGAAAATCCTCATTTGTAAAGAGGTGGTGTTTTGCATTCACAACCAAATTTCTTTATACATGACAACCTGGGTAGGGGTCAATTACTTTCAAAAGTAATCGATTAAATTACAATTACTTTGGATTTTAAAAGTAATCAATTACAGGCTGATTACTGCTATTTTTAAAAGTAATGGATTACATTAGATTACTATTCTCTCTTGTAATATTATCATGATTACTTGTGATTACTTTAGATTAAATTATATTTTTTTATTATAAGTTTATTTTTTAAAGTTAAAATGGTTAAGTAAGACACTAGTATGTATTTTTTAAAGTAATCTTTATTCTGATTTCAATACTTATTTACAAGCTTTTTCATTACACTTTATCATCATTAGCATTTAAATTGTACAGTCACTAAGTCTACATCTATCTGGTCAGAAGATTTTCCCAGCAATACTAGAAAGCCGTTCAACTGGTGCAGAAGAAGCTGGTACATTGAGGCTTTTTTGGCAAGTTTTGCAAGAATAGGAAATCTGTCTGCATTTTCCTTCCAGTATTGCAGTGGATTTGATTCCTCATATGGCTCAATAATTTGCCTCACTGCCACATGAACACGGGCAGAGACGTAACCCTTATCTTGCCAGGTCCAATGAATAAAACAATAAACAGTTTTCTGTTTATTTATAGCAAGACATGAAAGGGTAAAATACTGAAAATAAACAAATAACACATCATAATGATAACATCGTAATTGCTTACATATATCTGAATAATCTTACATACATGCATTCTGACTTAGGCTATTTATGAAATGATAGTGCACGTCCGAATTTCATCACCGGAAATAATGTAAACATTACAGAACTTGTTATACAAATTAATTATGACCGAATAGAGAGCATACACAATATACACAAAACACAAGCAACATTTACTTACACCATGGGAACACGCACTCGGTTGCAATTAAACAGTTACAAGGAAAGGACGGCCAAAACCGTGAGCAGCCATGCCATTCTGCTAATCGTATACGCAACGTTACCTAAGTGCGTATAAACCAAAAAACTAAAATACGGAACGCAAAAATCCGGAAAGTGTCAGAACACTCCCCGCCTGACGCCAGTCACTACACTACACCTTCCACAAAACAACACCCCTACTAATGTGTTCGGAACCTTTTATTTTTCGGTGTTCTGCAAATTATAAAACCCGATGAGTTCAGAGTAGCTCTAGCAGTGGCTCTGGCGAGAGTTAGCGAGACTTCAGCGAGATAGGGTAAATTATTCACGGAAATGTGGCTAGGAAGTGACTTGCACGTGGAGGCATGGTAAACAGGAAAGTTATGTTGCGTTTCAGTTTTCACCACCCTAGAATCAGCTGATAATGTCTGTAGAAATGTACTTTAATCAATCGATCTCTCTTACATTCATTCAAACTTAAATAAGAACTCTCTATAATACAATTTTCTGCAGTCATTAATTAAAATTTCTCTTTGGACAAATATCTTTGCATGGGAACCGGGACTATATTTTTTGGCGTCAGATCAGCAAATGAGGCACCAGCGTGATTTTAACTGACCAATCAGCTGAATGAGTATTGCATTATGGGTTACTATGAATACTACAGGAATTTTACGCTTGAAAAAAAAGGAAAATCTTATGGTGAAACTAAATCAAAAGCATTTTTAAAAATATCATTTTCATGCTCATAATGACAAACATTTGTTAAATAAACGGCGGAAGTCTAGGTTTCTGAAAGTCATACTGCAAGAGCGATTTGCGTCTGTATTAATTCCTTTGTTGTACTATCGGTGAATACAATTGCCAGGTGAATTCCCTGGCTGAACACGTGATCACGGACGTAAACAAAGTTTTGTCCATTTAAATGCAGATGCTGCTCATTTTCCTTACCCTTGAAGCGCTGGTGTTCTGAACTAGACACAAACTACATTTTATTAAACATTTTTTTCCCATTTAACAACAAAATAAAAACGCCCGTAACATCTTTCATAGTTTCTTATCTTTGTATTTTGTTCGTAGGAACATTTTTTGTTATTTTGCAGTCCATTTATTTGATCGTAGATTGACCTGAACTACGTGTTCGAAGTAAAATGTAAACATGTACTAGTATTAACGTTGCTATTCATAATCATTCAACGATTGGTCAGTTGCTCGTGGTAAGATCATCTGTGCGCATTTATAACAATAGCCATATAAGGCAAACAAAGGTTTGTCAGTGTAGATGATAATGCACATTTTTTACCAGCGAAACGGTCACTAGTGAGCTCTAATTTTCGTCGAAAAGTATAAGATATATTGTTAATTTAACATTCCCTCCTTTAGCCACCCTTTTTCTGTTGAACATCATGTAAGTCTTTCAGAAAAGTCTGGAAACGTTAATTACAGGACATGTTTTCACAAGAAACAGACTATAGCAATATCATGTTTACTGCCAATTTTATTTATAAAACCGGTTCTACCCTATAACCTTTGAATAGATCAACCTAAACCACGTGTCTTGAATTTAAATCACAATAACATTAGTGGGGGTGAACAAGTCTTTCCATCACCGATGTGGGACTAGAAGAACAACCTCTGTAATCGGCCTCACATAATGAACGAGTTGTCCTCCTCTGTTGGTGCGAACATCAATAACTATACACTTAGCAATTGCTTAGTTTGGTTACTTAATACCCATAGACAGGATAGGGGGACAAAAAATACATTTTAACTAATCAGTAATATTCAGCAATAATCAGTAGTATTACTGATTACTGAGTGACTCAGGTGACCTAAAAATGAACAACTGTTGAAAGTTTACCGGTAGTTTAAACGGAAGCAGTACATAAAAACAATCTTTCGGACCTTGCCATCATCATCAGGGAATGTTCGATTGATAACACCCATACTCCAATCATTGCGATGAGCTTCCTTCTCTCGAAGCAGAACAACATCATCAACCTGTAGATTGTCCTTAGAATCTGTCCACTTTCTCCTTTGCTGAAGAAGTTGCAAATATTCACTGTGCCACCGTTTCCAAAACTGCTGTGCTATAACCTGTACATGTTTCCAGCTGGAAACATACATGTCTCTTATGTCAAGTTCCTGAAAGGGTGGAACATCTGCTTCACTCTTCTGAGTGAGCAACATATTAGGGGTAAGTACCAATGGGTTGTGTGGGTCCATCGAAACAGGAACCAATGGTCTGTTGTTGAGTATTGCTGTAACTTTCGCCATCAACGTTACAAGGACATCATGGGTAAGTTGACGCTTCGGCTGCTTTAGGAGAATGGCATCAAGAATTCGTCTTGCAAGTCCAATAACTCTTTCCCAAACACCACCCATATGGGAAGAGTGGGGGGCGTTGAAAATCCAACTGCAGCCATTCTTGGTCAAGAAGTTTTTGAAGGTTGGGTCTTCTACATTCACTGCACTGATTCCCAACGTATCTGTGCTTCCAACGAAATTAGTGCCTCTGTCAGACCTAAATTCTGCAACACGTCCTCTAATGGCAATAAAGCGGCGAAGGGCGTTGATGAAGGCCGATGAAGACATATCTTCTACCACCTCAATATGGGAAGCTCTGGAGGACAGGCAGGTAAACAGTATTGCCCACCGCTTGCTATTGGCACTTCCTCCACGTGTCTTTCTTGTCACCACCTCCCATTGACCAAACATATCAACACCCACATAGGTGAACGGTGGAGACTGACGAACTCGTACGGATGGTAGATCTGCCATCTTCTGATGCTCTAAACGTCCACGCAACTTGCGGCATATTACGCAGTTGTAAATCACAGATGACACTAGTTTCTTACAGCCAACAATCCAATAACCAGCACTTGTCACAGCTCCCTCCGTAAAGTGTCTTCCTTGGTGCTGCACCATGTCATGTTGATGGCTGACGAGAAGTCGAGCTAGGTGTGATCGGGAAATAATGCAAGGATTCTTGAAATTGTGGTCAATAGTATCCATTCACGTCATTAACCGTCGGGTGGCGCTGCGGTATTAGAGGTGGTTACGCAAACGTTTGAATTTGTCAAGCGCTTGACTGGGTGTAAACAAATGGTAGCGTGGCGAGACACTGTGGTTTCTCCTGGACATGTACCTCCAAATTAATTAATTTGTAACGAATGCCAACTCTCTGTGGTGTGCCAGGATGTTGTAGAGGTTGTGGACACTCATTATTTTCAGATCTAGACATTTGTTTGAGACGAAAAGTGACGCTAAATCGGTCATGAAGATGATCAGCTGATTATGGAAGCTTGGTAAACACGATGTCGCTTGTCGCCAGAATTTCAGAGTCGGCGATATTAAGGATTAGATTTTTGGTAAAATATTGATTTTGATTAATTTTAATTAGTATCTTACGAAATATATGTCATTAAATCATATAGATTTAACAGAAAAATGAGTTACTATATACAGTATAATACACATTGACTTGGTGAGTTTTTAACTTTGTCTTAAATTGAAAAAAAGTGAACTCCCTCTTTATTTTTTTTTTTCGTCAAAAGACATTTGAATTATTTATATTAATAGTGTCTTAATAGCTTGACACATGGCAATATTATTTAATATATTATTTCAAAAGTTTGAAATCTAATTAAAATGTCTAGAGCTTTTGTTGCTTTGTGATTTTGTTGTTAAACAGACAGACATAACACTGGTAAATGTAATAGGTTTAAATCTGATGAATTTAATGTACAGCAGCAGTTTTCTTATAAAAATGTACAAATAGAGTGTATGATGTGTTTATCATATGTCCCCATATAATTTACTTGATTTATTAACAAATGGAATTAGTAATGCAATTTATAATTTAATATCAATGTTAAATTTTATTATATTAAATCGTGTAAATTTCAACACCAGAAATAATGAGCTATATTTCCCCGCTTGATAAGTACGAGTAGGGTCTTTGGTTTTCCCTGGGTAAATATTGATTTTATAATATTCTACTTATACTCAATACAATTACAAAACAAAAATAATATTTGCACAGTTCCTTGTTTACAGGAGAGCAAGAGTAGACTAAAAAAGGATGCAGTAAACTTAACATCCAGTTTTGGAATTGAAAACTCCAGCAATACAAGTCCAACAGCTCCGTGGCTGCAGTCAAGACAGGAAGTATGTACAAAGACTGAGCTGTTCCTCAAGAGTTGTGAACTAAAGTGTGCTTCGTGAAGTTTAGACCAGTATCCCCAATGATAACTAGCCGTCACTGTGAAGTTTCTTTAAGATCAGCCATATTCTTTATCAAAGAGATGAAAAATTCAATGCAGGCATTTTAGCTGTTGAAGACTCTATCCGAATGATTCTTTCTCATATTGGTACATATTGTAGAAACTATTAGCATGATTAGGCTATTAAGCGAGATGTGCTTAGAAGATGTACAATTATTACTTTTTAAATTTCAGAACACAAGTACATAGTTTTAAGAATTTTTGACACATTTAATTTTTAGAAAAAAATTTAAAAAAAATTCTTTTTGCTTGCTTTGAAAAAGAATTAAAAATGATTGTACATGTATTATGAATTCTTTGGAATGTTTTTATTAATCATGTTAATTTGTGGGGTTTAATGTTCATGGACAAGAAAAAATGTTCATGGGTATGTAATTTTGTAAATTATAACTCATTAATAATGTACATTCAATCAATATGTTAACAAAATCCATGGGCAAGAGAGACTCGTCAAATCCACGAACATGGGTTTCCAAGAACATTGTACCTGCATGCTCAAATTTAAGTATGAAAGGAATAAATATGTATAAATATTTAATACAATCTTTATTGTTTTATTTATTTACTGCCATGAATAAAATAAGCAAAATCCTTAACGGAGAAAAGTTCAAGCTTTGGAAAGATACTGTACATGTACATAATTTGGCATTTTCAAAATTTAGCGCAGTCAATGGATATGGAGTTGTTGGCATAATCATGAATTAGCGCTACAAATATTTGTGTCATATATTCTATTTATAAATGACTTCTTAGTGGTATTCATGAATTAACGCATCCTCGTCTGCGCAAAAGCAGCTAAAATGTGAAGCCCGCTATTTTAAGTACAAATACAGTAAATTCCTTTCAATGTCAATTTTTGCACAAACAAATTTTAACATGTTAAGTGTGCATTCTTTCATTTCATAAATTAATTTCTCTTGCTAGGGATTGTTTGAGTACATCAACTTCTTTTCTCTTTCAGTTTTTGGTGTAATCCCTTCAAATAAGAATAAGTAGCAATTAGTATAGAGTAAATAGCAATATCATGAGTGTACTTGTTTTTTGATAAATTAAACTGTCTTTAAATATTTTTAATTTATAAAATTAATCTATTTTTCAAATTAAAATGGAATCCTTACTATTGTAATTGTAAAGAAGAAGGTATGGTTTTAGCTTTATTGTGCCCTAAAAATTTAATGACATCAAAAAGTTTTGAAACTGACTTAAATATTAGTTAAATAAATGACTCTGATAAATCAGGAAAGAATATGGCATGAAGGTTAACCATTCTGCAAATATGACATCATTAATGTGAAGCATTTCTCTATTTTCAACAGAAATAGCCTCAAAATGGCACATTTCAAGGGTGATTTTCCTTTAGAAAACAGTGTCCACAGCCGTCGCCCACGTTAATTTTTTGATACTTTGTACAAAATTCAATAACAAATCACATTTCTCAAGATCTTTGTGGGCCATGCCTGTGGACAATGTTATCTGAAAGAAAATTCCAATGAAAATTGGTGTCTTCTGCAACTTTTTAAGAAAATACGGGAAAATGCACATGTTTATGACGTCATATATTAGCATTTTAAAAAACATGTGAGAAAAATTACTTGTATGATTTTTCTGCATTGAATTTCAATTATCTAAAAAGCATGAGTTTTCAACTTTTACACCAGTTTCATTTTTTAGAAAATCACAGGGCAAAATTTGTATACAAACCATACCTTCTTCTTTGTGAAAAAGCCTGAAGATACTGCATACAAGATTAATGTATTTCTTCTATTAGAGAATTTTCCAAGGATGAGCATAACTAGTCTGTGCGTGTACAGGCTGAATGTTGCCCCATATTTCCATCAGACCATTTTCTCTGTGAATGTATAGGACTGCCAAACATCTCAACACTTTGTCTTAGGTTGTAATACACCTAGTGATAATAAAAGGAAATACATTTTTTTAAGAATTAAAATTGGAAGCATTGAAGTATTGCTTTAGTATAATTTATGAGTACTGTAAATCACTTTTTATTCGCGAGAACTTTATTTTCGCGTAATTACGCGAGACAGTGTGCTCGTGAAAATTTAATTCTTGCGTATAATAGTATCCCTTAAGAATATATAGGGCAATATCCACAATTCGCGAAAATTTTGTCTCGCTAATCAAGAGTCATTGACTATCTCGCGAAAATAAAGTGTCGCTAAAATTTAGTGATCTACAGTACTTTCTATTATTTAAAAAAACACAAATGCAACGACATACCAGTTCTTTTTTTTTCCCTGGCAGCACTGACAATAGGATGGATGCCATTTCCTGAATTGGATGGGGAAAAGTAGAATTTTTATGTTATATGTACCATCCAGCCGTAATAAAGCTCCCTGTAAGCTTTGACGTCTTATTTTACCTGCTGATCTCCCAAATGAAATAAAACGAAAAAAATATATTCTTAAGTAATTAAAAACAACCCAATTTACTCACTATAGGCTTTTATTTAGAAACAAGTACACAGCCAGCCTGTAAGTGAGGTCTATCCATAGTCCTGATAATAAATTCTTTTTTTTTCCAGAAGACTGTAAAATTATGTTTTTTGTATTTAGTTGTAAATTAACAGCTACTGCATGTTTATATTCCGTTTATTAAACATATTAAATCTATGTTTGTTTGTTGTCTGATGTCCCTCTTAAGAATTTTTACTCGTATGGAGACACCATCATTTGCTGATGGCGGACTTCAAACATGTCAAATATACCTATTCTCAGCACTCTGGGCCACTGAGCATTGATGTATCTTTTTTGTGACAACACCTACTGCAAAACAGGACCACGGTTTTTTACGGTCTCATCTGTAGGACAGAATCCACGTTATGCAGTGGATTTGAACATGCGACATTAGGTTCAGTTTTTAGCTTTGGTGACTGTAGAAAGGGCAGACACTCTAACCACAGCGAAATGTTGGCAACTTACATCAAAGTAAAAGTACCAGTCTCATTTTTTAATTTTTTAATAATAAAAAAACCCAAACAATATGAGGCTGATCCGAAATCATTTATCTTTATCCAATATCAATGAATGACCATTTAATGTATCTCTGCAAGTTCTGGAGAGTCTTTTGGTGAGGGTTGAAATGTGTCAGATGTTTGTGTTTGTTTCAGTTTTATTTATTATTATTTTTGCGATCTGTTCAAATAAAATGAATGTTTAGTTTGTATTTGCCTTGCAATGAATATTACGTTGCACTTAATTACCCTTGATAATCATTTGGGACGTTGCTCTTTTATACAACAAAAACGAAATGCATGTAACCAGTGCAGACCTACATTATAACCTAGCTGTGCGATGATTGTCATGTAAAAAGGAATAAATAACAACATATAGCCAAAAGCATTCATATCATATACTAATTCCATTTGAATCTGGAGTTTATGTAAGTGGTAAAGGTGATTATACATCTGACAATTTACAAAAATGTCGATTGTAAACTCAATGCTTTGTCGTTGTACTATCTTCGTCATACAGGCATGTTACACTCGATAATTCTTAGAAAGTTTCTATAAATGTATAATATTTACAAACAATAATTACCCAAGATTCGAATAAACCTTTCTCCCGGCTGTGACAGCTCGATTAAAGATCGATTCAGCCCCTCCGTTTAGCTCCAAGTTCGAGAACACGTCCATTTGTTTACATTGTTACAAGCGCCGCGGTGATTAAAGCGTTTACGTAACCACCTCTAGTACACCAGCGACACCTGACGTCATAAATATGACGAATGAGTCCTATTTCTGCTGAACGCAGGCGTCCACCAACACGAAGAATGGAATCATCATCCAGGTAAGGGTCAAGGTTGACAATAGAGCTGTTCTTAGGAATAGCTTCCCTTCTTGAAGATTCGATATTTCCTGGTGAAAGGTCTCCTGCTGCACCAACTTTATAATGAATGTCTCTGTAGTTCGACGGAAACGTGATGAGAACCGATCACACTGAACTCCATGCCTACCCAATACGACATATCTCAAAATGCTAATAGCATTGACCAATGGCTTCCAGGTGGAGAATCTCTGGAATCGTTCAATCCCGAATGGTCTCTTTGTGACAGTCATAAGGGTTGACAGCTGTGGCCTCACATTACTGTCGTGGTCTGCATCAACCAAATGAAATTCCTCCTTGTCACCTTGCACACTGGAGAGTATATCAGGTCCCTTGATCCACTCACTACTTTGAAGGTCTCTTCCTGAAATTGACCTTGACCCGATATCTGCTGGGTTCTTTGCTGACTGCACAAAGGTCCAGTGACTAGCTGGAGCGAACTTAAGTACCTTCTGAACCCTGTTTGACATATAGGTATAAAATCGTCTCGAGGTATTGTACAGGTAGCCTTATACTATGCGACTATCCGAATAGAACTGTAAATGGTCAATCCTTGAGTCTAAATTATCTGTCACTATGTTTGCAATTTTACTTGCGAGCACGGCTGCGCACAGTTCTAGTCGGGGAACTGTGTGTCGATGTGCTGGGGCCAACTTGGATTTCCCAAGCACGAATCCAATTTCTGTATGATCCATTTCAACTACCTTAAGGTAAGCAACTGCAGAGACAGCAATCTCCGAGGCGTCCCAGAAAACGTGTACTTCCACTCCAGAAGCGTCGTGCAGGCCTGACGATGTATATGGTCTAGGGATGCTAATGTGGGCCAATTCCTCAAGTGAATCAAACCAATTCCGCCATTCGTCCTCAAACTCAGATGGAAGAGGATAGTCCCAGTCAGACGGTGAAGTCAGGGCCTTACGAAACAATATCTTTCCTTTCAGCGTTACTGGACTGATGAAACCGATGGGGTCATATAGGCTGTTTAATGTGGACAGCATTCCACGCTTTGTAAATGGCTTCCGCTCAAGGGACACATCCACCTTAAAGGAATCAGTCTGTAAGTCCCAGGTCAGTCCTAGACTCTTCTGTAAGGGTGCTTCATCCAGTCGCAAATCAATGTATTTCAAGTCTTTAGCTCTTTCTCCTTCGTCAAATGCACTCATCACTTCCTGTGAGTTGGAGACTACTTTGTGTAATCTGAGCTTCCCGCCTTCCATCAAGGTTTCCTGAGTCTTTCTGATAAGCTTGACGGCTTGCTCCGCAACTGGAACTGAAACCAACAAATCATCCACGTAGAAACTTCTTTGCACTAACTCTCTTATTTAAGGATCCGGATGATCAGCAACAGATTGTCTCAGGCCATATGTTGCAACAGACGGCGACGGCGTGTTGCCGAAAACATGCACAGTCATTCTATATTCAATTAGTTCATTTGATGGGTCATTGTTCTTGTACCACGGAAAACGCAAGTAGTTTTGATGATAACACGGAAACAATAAAACATTTGTTCTATGTCTGCCATGACTGCGACTCTCTCTTTGCGAAATCGAAGAAGCACGCCGAACAAGTTATTGGTCAAATCCGGTCCAGATAACAGAACAAAGTTCAATGAAATTCCATCGTAGGAAGCTGAGGAGTCAAAGACCATCCTGATTTTTCCTGGCTTTTTAGGATGATAAATGGCAAATATTGGCAAGTACCAACACTCATCTTTACAATGTAAAGGTGGGGCTATTTCAGCATGTCCTTTGCTAAAGATCCCTTCCATGAAAGTTAGGGCATGATCCATCTTTGTAGGATTCTTCCTGAGATTGGAGTCTAGATTTTTGGCTCTCTTGACTGCTTGAGTGTAATTGTTTGGAAGTCTTGGTCGTCCAGGCTTAAAAGGGAGGGGAGCTGTCCATTCTCCCACTTGGTTGCGATGGAACTCACTTTCCATAATATCGAGGAAAACAATGTCCTCCTGAGAAGGTCCTGGCTTATCATCATTTGGCGTTCTGTCGAACACAGAGGAAAACTGTTCCTGGTCGATGCAAGGATCCTTAACAGTGAGTGAGTTGTTACAGGGCTGCAAGATAGAAGGCCTAAAATTGTCATGCAGGTATGTTTTGTTCACTGAAACTTTCGCTGGTAGGTGTACCTTGTTCAAGCATGTCTCACCAATGATCGTCCAACCAAGACTCAACTTCTGGGCATATGGAGCATTATGGCTAATTCTTTGGTCATGGACATGGTGTGCAACAATCAAATCACGGCCGATAAGAAGCAATATCTTTGCTTTAGAGTCTAGTTCAGGAATGTGACAAGCTATATCTGAAAGGTGTTGAAACCTTCTTGCCAAGGCTGGCGTTGCAATCTCGTCACGATTGTTTGGTATGTGATCACATTCCACAATAGGGGGCAACAAATGCTTTGTGCGTCCATCCAGTGATGTTACAACAAGATTTTTGGCAATCCTGCTGGTCATAGTTTTTACTCCTGAACATGTTTGTAACTGATAATCCTTTGTCTCAGAGTTAATGTTTAACATCTCAAAGAGTTCACTTTTGGCTAATGAGCAATTACTTTGATCATCAATCAAAGCGTAAGTTTTCACAAAGTTATTAGGTTCTCCTTGTGGATACACATTAACCAGAATTGTTTTTGAACACGACTTTCCTCCTTGAATACCACCACAAATCTGCGCACACTTGTTATTTACTGTAGCTTTTGTCTCTGGATCTTGTCTTCTCTCCCCGCCTTGAGGGCTCCCAAGGTCAACATGAAGCGCCGACGGATGTGCATCACTTGCACAGACTGAACATGTTACTTTCTCATTACAGTTCCTTGAAAAGTGCTCAATAGAATTGCAACACTTGAAACAAATTCCGTGCCTTACAAGAATGTCTGTGCGTTCTTTCATTGGTTATTTGCTAAAAGTTCTGCACTTATTTAAGGCATGAAAATCCTTCGGATGAATTAGACATTTTTTCCTAGGATCAAAATGGTCCTTGTATTTCTCACTGTTGCTAGCTTCAAGGTCTGTCTTTCTGTTTATAACTCTGCGCTCAGGGCGATGTACCGGTATGTTTTCCTTTCTCCGATCCTGTAGACATAGCCCAGGGTCGTTCCTGATTTGACTCATCTCCATTATGAAGTCCACAAAATACTTGAATGGAGGATGTGGTTGTCCGGAATGTCTCTTAAAGGCCGAAGCTCTTGTAATCCACTTTTCTTGAATGTTCACAGGGAGCTTTCTCACAACAGGTAAGATTCCACTGGAAGAGTCGAAATATGACAAGAGGGTTGAATAGGTAGGGTCCTCCTTAACTGCATCTATTTCGGTCAACAGATCAGCCAGTTCATACAGTTTTTTTACTGTCACTTATAGATACAGATGGAAACTTGTCCAGTTTAGACTTTAAAGTCGCTTCAACAAGTTCTGGGCTACCGTAGCGTTCTTGTAAGCGCTGCCATATCAGTCGCACAGCCTTCTGTGGATCCTTTGGATTTGCTGTTCTCATGCTCATGGCAAATTTCTTTGATTCTGCTCCTAGCCACTTTATGAGTAAATCCAACTCCTCTCCTGGTGTTGCCCGCAGTTCCTTCAGAATTCCTTGAAAGCTGGTTTTCCAAGCTGTGTATGCTTCTGGTTGGTCAGTGAAAGCCATGAATCGTGAAGTCAACAAGTCTTTTTTAAGTAAAAAGGAAGTGAAGTCACCAATGCCTGGATTCGGGTCAGGCATAGCTGATGGCCTTGGAGGGTCAGTGTCCTTGACCTCAAGCACAGGCTCATGTGGAGTTGAAATAAACTTGGGCGGAGGCAGTTTAACAAATCCTTCTGAGGACTGGCTGTCAAGTGATGATAGGAAACGAGACACAATCTCATCCTTCGGAATTTGTGAATGACGCTCTTCTTTGACATGGAACTCTTGAGGTGTGATATAGTCTCTTGCCACTCTGACTTCTGCTTCCGCGACAGCAGTTTCTTGCTCCTGTTTTAACAAACGAAGATTCAACTCAAGTTGTGACTTTCTCTTTTCTAATGTTAATTCATGCTTCAGGAACTCTAATCCAGTCTTCTGTCTCTCCACATTTAATTGTTTCTCTAACAGTATGACTGATGGACTTGTTGAAGTTCCGGACCTCTTGCTGCTGCGACTATTATGTTCGGATGCCATCCTATGCGATATGTTTTCCACTGCCTCTAACATACGCTCTGCAATCCCAGCTAAGAATCTATCAACAATTCCTTTTCTTCTAATGAAGGTATCTAAGTGTCTTGACCTTTCTACTGAACTCTCTGGTGTATTGGTCCTTATAAGATATTCGACTAATGTTCCAGATGATGCAGTAAGTTCTTGACGAAGACAGCCGACATCATCATCATATTGCTGTAACACACGGGGTTCAATTTCTGACACCTTAGAGTTATAATCAAAAATGGCCAATTCTATGTCCTTCCATATTCGATCAAAAGTTGTAGTGAATTTCTGAATCTTGGATTCATATATCGAATATGCCTTTTCTGTAAGAGTTTTCTGTCGCTCAGAGTGACGAAGAATATTATCCTCATGCTTAACGCCTAACTGATTTTCGTCATTTTGGTCACTCATGATTGATACATATATGCAAACAATGTGCTGAATAATACCAAATCACAATATTATTTTACGTCATAAACACACTGTTTATTTCACACTGTCAGTTTCAGCTCGATAAATTTATCAGTTGTGTCACTCGAATACACAATACTATGCAAAAACTAGAGCACTATTGTATAGTGCATGAAAAATGTAAAAAATCATGCTAACTTCATGCAGTCACAAAATAAAACAGATGCCTACTACAGTACATTACAAGTTGAATTTCAATCATTTGACAGCAACCAAACATTTACCTAAACTAGCCCTACTGTTGCGTAATATACACAAAATGATAAAATGTTCAGAAACGACAGTACTAGTATTCGACTACAAAAGATTTTCAGACAAAGGGTATATGTATATAACAACCACACTGTTTATACACAACAGCGTACACACATGAATGTTCATCATAAAAATGCATGACAAATACAGGCAGCATATCAAAGAGTACTACAGTTTAATAGTTGCTGACATTTGGTACGCGCAATCACTAATGTTCATGTCCATGCACGAGGAACTGTTGGTTGAGGGAGGGGTCGTCACGCTGGTCAGCACGCTACCCTGGAGCTCCTGTTCGGCAACCATACATATGGAATATGGAACTGCAACATCTGGTGTAGAGTAGATGGTTATTTTACTGTTCTGCCTCACTGCCACATGAACACGGGCAGACGTTACCCTTATCTGGCCAGGTCCAATGAATAAAACAATAAACAGTTTTCTGTTTATTTATAGCAAGACATGAAAGGGTAAAATACTGAAAATAAACAAATAAACAACACATTACAATATGCTTATAATGATAACATCGTAATTGCTTACATATATCTTAATAATCTTACATACATGCATTCTGACTTAGGCTATTTATGAAATGATAGTGCACGTCCGAATTTCATCACCGGAAATAATGTAAACATTACAGAACTTGTTATACAAATTAATTATGACCGAATAGAGAGCATACGCAATATACACAAAACACAAGCAACATTTACTTACACCATGGGAACACGCACTCGGTTGCAATTAAACAGTTACAAGGAAAGGACGGCCAAAACCGTGAGCAGCCATGCCATGCTGCTAATCGTATACGCAGCGTTACCTAAGTGCGTATAAACCAAAAAAACTAAAATACGGAACGCAAAAATCCGGAAAGTGTCAGAACACTCAAGCAGGTACTGTGATACTTCCATTTTCACTGTATCACCAGAAACATGTCGTTTCTTCACCTGCTTTGTAGGTGTCATAAAGCTGAAAAGTCCGTTATCAAGCTTACTAACTTTTCTTGGAGGAGATCCATTATCACTAGAAGTTTCACTTGCTAAATCATGCCTTCTTGCATATGAAAGAAGCTTTTCTTCTATGTCCGCAGGGGATTTCGACCACCGAAATTTAAATCTTGGATCCAGTGCTGCAGAAAGTTGATAAACATCATCATCTTTGTTTACTGTGAATCTCTTTGTCATTGAAGATAACAATGTGGACGCCATATTGTTGCTATAAATATAGTTGAAAGTTCTGCAAGCTTGTGCTCAAGGCCGAGTATAAATGGGATGGCTAAACTTCCAGAAACATTTTTTTCGGGCTGCACCATCAATGTTGCATCTTCAAATGGTTTAAGAACAAAACAGGGTTCCTGCAATAATTTTCGTTCATATCCAGTTAAGTGAGTCGTGTCCAGTTTATTAAGTTTTGTATCAGGTATCTGAAGGATGGAACGGATCATTGTTAGTTGTGAATTCCACCGAGTTGCATTATTAGCTTGAAGTCTCTTTTCATCTTCCAAGATTTCATTGGCTTTAATTGATTTCCTTACATATTTCACTATGTTTGAAGCCTTTGCAATGACTGTTTTTAAATGCGGGCTAACGTCCTTCATCCCATCTTTGACAACTAGCTGTAAGATGTGTGCAAAACTTCTTCCATGCTTGGGGATATCATCAATAGCATAGTCGAATTCCACTGGCTCCAAACTAGAATCATCATTTTCATCTTCATTGTCTGACTCACATGTGTCTTCTTTCGAGGTTGTATCTTTCTCACATTCAAATCCCGGCAGAGCAAACTAAAAGGCCTTAGCCATATTTGAAGCATTGTCTGTCACAATGTTGGTTATCTTTTCTGCTATATTATAGCATGCCACTGCGTCCTCGTATTCTTGACGCATGTTTTCTGCACAGTGTTGGCCTTTAAATCGTTTACATGACACCATGATTGATTCCATGCATCAATCCAATATAAAGTGACCTGTTATACCGAGAAAGCCCTTCATTTGTCGATTTGACCAGAGGTCAATAGTCGAACAGACACTATTCACAGATTGTAACTCGTTCTTTATTTTAGTTTGAATATTGGCTGACCTTTCCAGAATTTTTAAGAAGTTTTGTAGAAAAATGTTTACGAGATGGTAGCTTATATTTGGGATTCAATGGTTCAATTAACAACCGGAATTCTGGATTTTCAACAACTGAAAGAGGTGTCAAACTTCCTGCTATGAAGGAAATCGAAACCTCAGAAATTTGCTGCTGGTTCGGATCATTTGAATTAATTGTACTTGTTTTTGAAGAAGTTTGGATGTATGTTTCCATGTTTTTGGTTGATCATCTTTTTCTCTCGTGTAAATATCTCTATGTTTCCTCTGAAAATAATAATCATTAAATTAGTCAACAAAATAAGGCATAATTATTGCTTGGAATATAGGTAGTGGACAGAAACTGTTTTACATGTAATTAACAGTGTCGACATGAGAGAAGTAATTTAGACTACAATTGGTAGATGTTTTTACAAGGATTAGCACAATGGTTAACTGGTCAGGCTTGATAGAACACTGTTGATAATTATAATTACCCATGCCAAGCCAACCTAAATCGCACATCATTCATCAATGAGGATTTTATAAATAAATCTGCTTTTTTTTTTATAATGAAGGCTCACATACATAAAAATTTACAGTTTAATAGTATACATTTATGTACCAAAGCTGATATAACTGCCATAATCATAGTAAAAGTTATAATTCAATGTAAGTCACTTAAATTTGAAACTTGCGATTTTATAGGTATACCGGTATATCACGATTTTTTGTTGCGTGATACGTATCGTGATATGGAGACCTAAATATCGGTATTTAGATACATATTATTATTCATTTATTTGTCCAATCTTTCAAATTAAAATTATAGAAAGTCTAAAAAAAATGTGGCAAAAGGTGAAAAGAACGGCATTTTACCATCCAAACATAATCTTATTTACATAAAAACCGCTATTTATAGTATATAGGTCAAAGTCAAGGTCACAAGGTCATTGACCTTGGTGTCATTTGAAAGAACTTGAGAAGTGGAGTATGCATACCAAATATGAAGTCTCTATTTGTCATGGTTAAAAAGTTATGGTGAAGGTTCAAGTTTGCCGACAAAAAAGCTATTTTTTAGCATATATGTCAAGGTCGAAAGGTCATTGAACTTCATGTCATATAAAAGAGCTTGATTAGTGGAGTAGGAATACCAAATATGAAGTCTCTATCTCTTATGGTTCAAAAGTTATGGCGAAGGTTAAAGTTTGCAGAAAAAAGCTATTTTTAGCATATACGTCTCAGTCAAGGGCACAAGGTCATTGACCTTGATGTCATTTGAAAGAGCTTAATTAGTGGAGTACGCATACCAAATATAAAGTCTTTATCTTTCATGGTTTAAAAGTTATGGTGAAGGTTAAAGTTTGCAGACAAACAGACAGACAGGACAAAAACAATATACGCCTCGGATCTATTGATCCGGGCACATAAAAATTTCCAAACAGTAAAATTTTGTTTTCTAGCATATTTTTAAGAAAAATTATGACTACTCACTTAAAATCATTGTAAAAATTGCTTGTAAAAATATTGTGATATTATCATATTTTGGTAAACCAGAAGTCTCTGTCGAGACTGTAGCTTTACTGGTTAGTACTTATAACAAAGGAAGATAAAAGAAGCCATTGCCATCAGACCAAATCTGTAGGAGGAGTAGCATTTTGAAAGAATTTCACAGAAATTTCTATTTTTAATAACCATGGCTACATCGGTCATCGAAATCAAAAAATGATGCACTTAATTATGTATCTTAGTGTTGTCTACTTGTGTGCCAAGTTATATTGAAATCAGATCAAAACTGTAGGAGAAGTAGCATTTTGAAAAATTGTTTACAGACAGACGGACAGACAGACAGACGGAAACCTTACTATCGTATAAGCTCTTCTGGTCTCTGATCAGTAGAGCTAAAAATCGTGATATATTGCGATACGAAATATTTGGCGATACCCATCTCCAATTACTTGTAATCATAAAATGAATGATTACTGATTACTCATGATACTCAGCAATCTGTAATCGATTACAGCTAATTACGATTACCCAATCCCTGATGACAACATATGACTATTCACTTAAAATCATTGTAAAAATTGCTTGTAAAAATATTGTGATATTTTCATATTTTGGTAAACCAGAAATCTCTGTCAACTGTAGCTCTACTGGTTTGTACTTATAACAAAGGAAGATAAAAGAAGCCATTGCCATCAGACCAAATCTGTAGGAGGAGTAGCTTTTTAAAGGAATTTCACAGAAATTTCTATTTTTAGTTACCATGGGAACACCGTTCATCGAAATCAAAAACCGATGCACTAAATTATGTATGTTAGTGTATTCTACTTGTGTGCCAAGTTATATTGAAATTAGACCAAATCTGTAGGATGAGTAGCGTTTTAAAGGAATTTCACAGAAATTTCTATTTTTAGTAACCATGGCTACATCGCTCATCGAAATCAAAAACTGATGCACTAAATTATGTATCTTAGTGTAGTCTACTTGTGTGCCAAGTTATATTGAAATCAGACCAAAACTGTAGGAGGAGTAGCATTTTGAAAAAATTGTTTACAGACAGACAGACGGACACCTTACTATCGTATAAGCTCTTCTGGTCTCTGATCAGTAGAGCTAAAAATCGTGATATATTGCGATACAAAATATATTTGGCGATACCCATCTCCAATTACTTGTAATCATAAAATGAATGATTACTGATTACTCATGATACTCAGCAATCTGTAATCGATTACAGCTAATAACGATTACACCATCCCTGATGACAACATATGACTATTCACTTAAAATCATTGTAAAAATTGCTTGTAAAAATATTGTGATATTTTCATATTTTGGTAAACCAGAAATCTCTGTCGAGACTGTAGCTCTACTGGTTTGTACTTATAACAAAGGAAGATAAAAGAAGCCATTGCCATCAAATCTGTAGGAGGAGTACATGTAGCTTTTTAAAGGAATTTCACAAAAATTTCCGTTTTTAGTAACCATGGCAACACCGTTCATCGAAATCAAAAACCGATGCACTAAATTATGTATCTTAGTGTTGTCTACTTGTCTGTCAAATTTTATTGAAATTAGACCAAAACTGTAGGAGGAGTAGCGTTTAAAAGGAATTTCACAGAAATTTCTATTTTTAATAACCAAAGCAACACAATTCATCGAATATAAAAACCGATGCACTAAATTATGTATCTTAGCGTAGTCTACTTGTGTGCCAAGTTATACTGAAATCAGACCAAATCTGTAGGATGAGTAGCGTTTTAAGAAATTTCACAGAAATTTCTACTTTTAGTAAGCATGGCAACACCGTTCATTGAAATCAAAAACCGATGCATTAAATTATGTATCTTAGTGGAGTCTACTTGTGTGCCAAGTTATATTAAAATCAGAGCAAAACTGCAGGAGGAGTAGCATTTTGAAAAATTGTTTACAGACAGACAGACCGACAGACAGACAGACAGATGGACGACGGACACCTTAGTATCGCATAAGCTCTTCTGGTCTCTGACCAGTAGAGCTTAAAATCGTGATATATCGCGATATAAAATATTTGGCGATACCCATTTCCGTGCAACCGTGATCCCCCCTCTAGATCCGCCACTGCTAGGCCCTATGTAAACAAAAAGAGAAAGAGAACCAACGTCAGCCCGAATCTACACAGGGTCGATCTCGGAAATGGTTCCTGTTATCATTAAAATACATGTTCCTTGCAGTTAGTGGAATAACGCCTGGAATCCTACAGCAAAAATTACTCTTTAATAAAAATTTCATTTCGGTCATTTAAGATTCGTATGAATTGTGTTTAAACCTTATAGTCTGTTATTCAAGTGATGCAGTTTAAGTCGTCCACAAAATTCGCTACACATTGCATCCAAGACTTAACACGAGATTTGATTGGTCAACAGTGCAGATCTGACCAATAACGTCCCGCTTTTTACCTTGCATTGGTTTTTCCAATATGTTGTTACAGGGTGAATAAATTAATATGATAATAAATACTATATAATTTATTTATTAATGATTTGTGACCTAATCTACTAATCATTTCAATACCATCATCATCATTTTCACCCATACAGCACAGTCCTTCTGAATTTACTATGTGTTAAGCTAGTTGATTCATGAAGTCGCTAATTCATATTCATGGGGTTGAATGCCTATTGGTTGGTTTTGGAGTGTGAAAGGTCAAAGGTGTTTGTGTCAGAATGGGATTGGTTGATATTTTAGTGTGAGAAGTGTGTCACCCCTACAAATGTGTTCGGAACCTTTTATTTTACGGTGTTCTACGAATTATAAAACCCGATGAGTTCAGAGTAGCTCTGGCAGTGGCTCTGGCGAGAGTTCGCGAGACTACAGCAAGATAGGGCAAATTATACACGGAAATGTGGCTAGGAAGTGACTAACACGTGGAGACATGGTAAACAGAAAAGCTATATTGCGTTTTAGTTTTCAGCACCCTATTATATCATTCTGTAGAAATGTACTTCAATTGATCTCTCTTGAATTCATTCAAATTTAAATTATAAATATTATCTATTTTATCTATGATACAATACTGCTATCGTGAATTAAAATTTCTTTTTAGACAAATGTTTTTCCATGGGAACCGGGACTATATTTTTTGGCGCCAGATTAGCAAATGAGGCACCAATTTGACTTTAACTGACCAATCAGCTGAATGAGAATTGTATCATGGGTTACTACGAATACTACAGGAATTTTACGCTAGATAAATTCCTTTATTGTACATACAACTGTCAGGTGGATTCTCTGGTCAAAACACGTGACCACGAGTATAGTTATGTAAAAAATGTTTTGTCCATTTAGATGCATACGAGAAACTGCTCGTTTTCCTAACCCTAGAAGTGCTGGTGTTCTGAACTTGACACTAACTACATATACATTTTATTAAACATGTTTTTTTTTCTAAAAAAACAAATTAAAAACACCCGTGAGATCTTTCATAGTTTCTAATCTTTGCATTGTGTTCATAAGAACATTTTTTTGTCCCCCGCTTGAAAAGTGGGGGATATTAATTTGGGTTTGTCCGTCCGTCCGTCCGTCTTTCTGTCTGTCTGTAACGCTTTCGTTTCCACACGATATCTCGAGAACCCTTTGAGCTTTTGCAATGAAAGTTAGCATAGCAACTCCCTATGGACTAAAGAAGACCCCTATTGATTTTGAGGTCAAAAGGTCAAAGGTCAAGGTCATAAATAAGCAAAATCTGTCCGTTAAAACACTTTCGTTTCCACACGATATCTCTAGAACCATTTGAGCTATCGCAATGAAATTTTACATAACAACTCCCTGTGGCCTAAAGAAGACCCCTATTGATTTTGAGGTCAAAAGGTCAAAGTTCAAGGTCGTAAATTTATACATTCTGTCTGTGTGTAACACTATCAATTCCGGGCGATATTTCAAGAAGATTTTGAGCTTATGCAATGTAATTTTATACCAAAACTCCCTAGGACGTCTCTCGCCCCTCTCAAAGTGCCCCGCCCCGTTTGTTTTATTAGTATTTATAGTATTACATGTCGCTATTTTTAGCGCAGGGGCATGAGGAGAGTTATTGCGTATAAAACAGGTTCTCGGCGGACTTTATGTTCTTATTACATCTATTATAACTGTTTAATAAAGGCTAAATAAATCAAACACCATGGATTGTGTAAAATTTTGAGAATACCGAACATGAAAACATGAATATATACATGTATGTGAGTTCAGTTCTGCATATACTTCACTACGGGTAAAGCGACTCCGTGGTCTAGTGGTTATGTCTCTCGCTTCAGGGACTTCCGGTTTGCTTATTGAAGTGAGCACGAAGGAATTAGGCTCCGCATAAATTGACCTTTTGTGTCAACTGTAAGTAGTGAGTTTTTGTCTTCTACGTTTTAGTGGGAGGCACAGTGTATATATGTTTATATTTTGTTAGTTTTTGACTTGAACATTGTAAACTATTGAACAATTAAAGAGTGTTCGAGATGCCTGCCACGTCGAGTGGCGGCCATCTTGGCGGATCCAATAATTTGAAACCATTCAAGGACAGAAAGTATTGTAAAGAGAACACCGTCATAGTGAATGTCAAAGATAACTCTAACGTGAAACCAGATGAAATAATCAACTTCATTCATGAGAATTGTGGTATTGGGTCACTCTTTGCGTGTGTACCAAAGTCTGGTAATCTGTACGAATTAAGTCTTGACGGAAAAGCACCGACACAGTATTTGTTAGAGGGAATAAAGGTCGGAAATGAAATTTTTCAGTGCTATGAAGTGGTTCAATCTACTATTGTCGTAAGTTTTCTACATTTGCCGGCTTACATTGATGATGTTGAAATCGAACAAACACTGAATACAATGAATGTAGAAATTCTATCGCCTATAAATAGACGATTTTACCCAGGAACGACCATTGCGGATGGGACCAGGTATGTAAGAGTGAAACTACCTCCCAATATGTCCTCCTTCCCATATACACTGAAGTTCGGCAAAGAGTATTACCGATGTATACACAACGGTCAAATAAAGGTGTGTTCACTGTGTTATGCTAGCGACCATTTATTTAGAGCATGTCCACAATTCACCTGTTTTAAATGTAAACAACAAGGTCACTACGCTCGAGTGTGTAAATCCAGTTTGTGTGATCGGTGTGGTGAATGGACTTACAAATGCCATTGTAGCTTGAGTGATCACAGTTACGACAATAATAGTGGAAATTCTGAGGTCGAGGACGAAGAAAACCTATCGAACATGGAAGCAGATGTGGTACACGAAAGGGAAGTGGACGCCGACGATATAGAAAAGGATACCGAGATGTCGGAAAAGAACGAAACAGGACTGATTCATGACAAAGAAACAGAACCTTCACAGGAAGTAAGTAAAACCGTCGATCCAGAAAACTCATCGGCGAAAGTAGAGGAAAATACAGAGAGTGTTGAGCAAGAGGAATTGTGTACCGCGCAGGGCCTCAACAAGTGCACACAAGAAAAGGAAACGATTAACAATAGCGATCAAAAGTTGGGCAGTGAACTATCGGAGGAACAACTTTCAGAGACAGACACAGACACCGGAAATGAAGTGGTAATCACGGGAAAAAAGAAAAGAAAGAAGAAAGTAAAAAAGAAGGTTAAGGCAAAGAAAAATAAATAGAAATGATGACAATAAACTCCCTTCTCTCTTTCTTTACAATGGTCATTATAACATCGTGGAACTGTAATGGATTGTGTGATGTTAATAAGATGAAAGTGGTATTTGCTTTATTTGAAGAAAGAAAATATGACATTATTGGTTTACAAGAAACGCATTGGAAAGATGATTTTATTGAAAAATATAAACATTTGTGGAATGGTAATTTACTATATAGCAATTTTGAAACAGCATCAAAAGGTGTAGCATTCTTAATTAGAAATGAAGTAAAAGATAAAGTTCAATTTATGAAAGGTTTTGATGGTAGATATTTACACATAGTTTATAATGAAAATAATGAAAACATAGATGTTATAAATATTTATGCACCAAATTGTACAAAAGAAAGAGCGGCGTTTTTTCAAGGTATTTCACACGATATTCCTCAGTCTAATAATTTATTGATATTGGGAGATTTCAATAATTCTCTTTCAGAGTTAGACAGGTCAGGAAAGACAACTCATGTTTATGATCAGTCCTACAAAGCTCTTTTTAATTTGATGAGTGAGCACAATGTAGTTGATCTGTGGAGGAAAAGAAATATCAGGGTAAAAGCATTTTCTAGAAAGTTAGTTGTAGAAAGTGTTTTAGTTCAGAGTAGAATAGACTATATTTTAGTTTCACAAAGTATTTCTGGTTTTGTTAAAAATATATATTATGTTGAGACTACATTAAGTGATCACTCAATGGTTGTGCTATATTTTAACAATGTAACGAGTGAACGTGGACCTGGTTTATGGATACACAATAATTTATTGTTGAATGATGATACATACCGATCAAGAGTAATTGAAATAATTGAAAGAGAGAAATCTTGCCATTTATTTGAGAATTCAATACTTGTATGGTGGGATAATTCGAAATACAAGATTAAAAAATTTTCACAAAGTTTTAGCAAAAGTAGAGCAAAGGAACGAAATAAAGAATATTACAGATTACAAAATAGTATTCAACGGATGTCACAAAATATTGCAGAAGGTATGAATATTAACATAGAGAAATATGAAGCTTTAAAACAAGACTTGTCAGATTTTGAACTAGAGAAATGCCAAGGAGCAATATTAAGATCAAAAGCAAAATGGGCGAATGAATCGGACAAATGTACAAAATATTTTTTGAACTTAGAGAAATCTAGACAAGAATCAAATTCAGTTAAAGAATTAATAGATAATGATGGTGTTACAAAATCAGACATAGAATCTATTTTAGATATAGAATACAATTTTTATTCACAATTATATTCATCAGTTAAAACAGATGAGGAAAGCAGGAAGCATTTTTTATCATTTATGAGTAAAAGAATGAATGAAAATGATATTGAAATGTGTGATAAAGCAATTGAAAAAAATGAAATTGACAATGCAGTAAAAGAAATGGCAAACAATAAAAGTCCAGGGTCTGATGGATTGACAGTAGAATTTTATAAAGCTTTTCTGCCACAATTGAGTGGAATTTTATTTAAGGTATTTGAAGAAGCTGAAGAAAGTGGTAATCTTTCACATTCAATGAAAATGGTTCTTTTAACATTGTTATATAAGAGAAAGGGTGATAAAAAGCTTTTAAAAAATTGGAAACCAAAAAGTCTTCTAAATGTCGATTACAAGATAATAGCAAGGGTGATGTCTAGTAGATTAAAATATGTTTTACCAAACATTATATCTGAAAATCAAACTTGTTGTATTATGGGAAGAGATATTGCTGACACTTTGATTAGTATTAGAGATGTTATTGATTTAGTTGATATGGATAATATTGAAGGTTACGTAGTTAAAACTGATCAGGAAAAGGCCTTTGATAGGGTCAGTCATGAGTATTTGTTTGAAGTTTTAGAATTATTTGGATTTGGACCATATTTTAGAAAATGGATACATATTTTTTATACTGACATATATAGTAGTGTAAAATGTAACGGATTTTTGACTAGATATTTTCCAGTCAAGAATTCAGTGAGACAAGGATGCCCGATACCTGCTTTGTTATATGTTTTATCAGCTGAACCATTAAGTTATATTATTAAACAAAACGAATTAATAAAGGGTATTCCAATTCCAATGTCAGATAAGACAGGACTTATGTTTCAGCATGCAGATGATACAACATTGACTCTATCAGACAAAACATCTGTTTTTGAAGTTTTAAAAATTTTTGATTTGTATGGAAAAGCATCCGGGGCCAAAATTAATATTCAGAAATCTGAAATAATGTGTATAGGAATTGGAGACATTTTAGAACATGAAAAAAGATCACTCAGTATTTCTCAAACAAATGTCATGAAAATACTTGGTATTTATTTCGGTAAAAATAGAATAGAATGTGAACATTTGAATTGGGATGAAAAAGTGAAAAAAATCAAACAAGTTATCAATTTATGGAGACAAAGACGTTTATCAATTCAAGGAAGAGCTATTGTAATCAATTGTTTGCTTATGTCTAATTTATGGTACACCTTGACAGTTATTTCAATCCCTCAGTGGGCAAGAGAAATTATTCAAAGAGAGTGTTCTAATTTTGTCTGGAATTTTGGTGCTCACTTAGTTTCGTATAAAACTGTAATTGGTGAAAAACATCATGGTGGATTGAAAATAAGTGATATTCATTTAAAAATGTTATCATTTAGATTGAAGGTTTTAGCCAAATATTTTTGTCACACAAAAGAATTTTTATGGAAAGATATATTCAACTATTTTTTGACAAAGATTGGTAATTTAAATTCTGGTATGGAAACATTTTTATTACAGTTTAACAAAAAAGATTTTAAAAGCTTACCTAGTTTTTATGTAGAATTATTTAGTGCGTGGTATGCTGTAAAAGAGTATGTTTATAATCCCGAAAGAGAGAATGATATTTTTAATTACTGTTTATTTTGTAATCCGAAAATAATGAATGGTAACAAAATGTTATATTGGAAACATTTTATTAGTGCTGGTATAACTCATGTGAAAGACATAGCATACGAAGTTATTCCTGGTTTTTTACCGTTGTCAAGCATTGTTGAAATTATACATGAAGACAATCCAGAAATAAGTGTATCGTTAATTAAGGAAAATTATACAAATTTACTTTCTATTTTACCAGAGGATTGGAAGGAATATGTTTTGAAAAATGAGTACAGGAGAGATGTTTTTAATACTGAGTTTCTTGTTTCATTTAAGCAAGAAAACATTTTGTTCAATTCATGCACTACCAACATATTTTATAAAATATTGGTTGAAAAACTCTTTCAAATGCCTGTATCAGATACATACTGGAAAAACAAACTTGGATTGTTGAATGATAATTGTTTAACAAAAAGATGGATCTCATTGTGGGAATCGCATAAACCCCCTGATCTAGTTGAATTAGATTTTAAAATATATCACAATGCTATTTTTACATATGAAAAATTATTAAAAATTGGAAAATCAGAAACAAATTTATGTCCAATTTGTAGATCTGAAAATGAAGATATCTTACATTTGTTTTTAACATGTGATGAATTAGTAGAATTTAAAAACAATTTCGTGATTTATTATTTAGAGTCACTTTTAAAAGACGTTGATATTGGTGTGTACAATAGTCTAAACTTTGAAAGTATATTTATGGGAACATTTCCATGTGAGGTAAAGAATGTTAATGTATTTTTTGTGAATTTTTTTATATCCATTTGTAGATTTTGTATTTATAGAAGACGACAAATATTTTTACAAACTTCAAATAAACTGGACTTGATAAGACTTTGTAAGTACATGTTAAAGCATTATGTCTCATATCAACATTATCAATTATGTATTGTTGAAAAGAAAAAGGAAATGTTTTCAAAGAAATTTTTGCACAGAAATCCTTTAGTTAAACTGACTGATGATGTTTTATTATTTATTTTTTGATCATGATTATAAAATTTTTATCTTGATTTTAACGAATTGTAAGAGATGTTTGTAAGTTTATTTATTTTGATGTTCACCAATAAAAGAGAAAAAAAAAATGTCTCTCGCTTCAAATGTGAGAGGTCCCGGGATCAAATCTCGGTCGAACCTTTCTTTTTTTCTTTTTTTTTTTTAAAAATACTTTTTTTTTTTACTAAATGATAGTATTCAGCATGTGAAATGAAAAATTTATGAGGTTATAAAATCATCATTACAGTGTGATAAATATTCCATATAAAAAAATCTTCTATACACATAATAAAGAATAAGCAATCAAATCTTTATATGCATATTGACATACATGTATTTTATTTCCTTCAGTATACATGTATACATTTAATAATTCTACAAATTCAGTCAGGGGGAGCCGACTTTTTCCCTAAGCGGGGGACACGAATTCTCTGAATTAGCTTGTTAATTTTGCACCCCATTGACATGATCATAGATTGACCTGAACCACGTGTTCGAAGTGAAATCTAAACATGCATTTGGCGTGAATGTATTCAATCAACAAATAATCAGTTGCTCGTGGTTAGATCCTCTGTGCGCATTAATAACAATAGCCATATAAGGCAAACAAAGGTTTGCCCGAGTAGATGATATTACACATTTTTTTACCAGCGTATCGGTCGCTAGTGAGCTCTAATTTTTGCCGTAAACTATGATAAGATATATTTTTATTTACCCCCCCCCCCTCCCCATTTAGCCACCCTTTTCTACTGAAAATCATGAAAGTCTTTCAGAAAGGTCTGGAAACACATTTTTCACAGGACATGTTTTCAAAAGAATTAAACGGACTATAGCAATTTCCTGTTTACTGCCAATTTTATTTATAAAACCGGTTCTACCCTATAACCTTTGAATAGGCCAACCTAAACCACGTGTCTTGAATTTAAATCACAATAACAATAGTAGGGGTGTGTGTGAGTGATTCTACTAGTTTGGCACCAAATACGCATGCTTGGCGCCAAACACCCTTAATAAGTCACTCCTCCACCCTAAGACAGTTAGGAGGAAGGAAGAGTCAACCTCCTTGTCCAGAACTTAGTCTTCCATTTAGTAATGGAGACAAATTAATATCTGTCTTTTCGGTAAGGATTTATTTACAACCGTTGCTCTGAATATATTAAATATCATATCAATTTATTATCTAATTAAACTTAATTAAATCAGAACAGTTAATAAAGTATTCTAAAATAATTAAATGTGTGAGTGTAAGTGTATTTATTTATTTTACAGGTCACCTTGTTCTTGTTATTATGTATATATCCAAAGTAATTGAAAAGTAGAAATACAAATAGAACCCACCAGCCTTGTTGTTGTTTATTCAATTCATAGAGTAGATAAATTGCGACTGTGACATGTTAATCCGAGATTCCTCTCACTCTAACCCCCGCTTTTATATTATGAGAGTCAGAGCGGAGGCCATATTGAAAACTGGGAATATGGCTAGGAGGCGGCCTAAGTAAAGGAGAAAGTCCGAAAACTGTCCATTCTGTGAGAGAAAGAACTGCTCGAGGCCCGAAGGGCGGAGAATAGTTTTTTTCTCTCACAGAATGGACAGTTTGAGGACTTTATCCTACTTAAAACATTTTCTATATTGTTAACTTAATAAACTGTCCCAGGTAATGGTTATGTATTTCCTATGATTACGTAACACACTTGATTGTCCAGAGAGTGGGGGTGAAAACAATAGCTGTATTGTTTAACTTAACGGACGGTGCCAAATTTAGATTTAAATGATAGTTCCCTTGATTTCTGACCACTTCCCATGTAAAGCTTCATGAGTGAAGATGTCCTCATCGGATGGAGAAAGTAATACATATTTCTCCAAAATACGGGCCAAGTGGTGGTAAATACTTTACAGTAGGTAGACACAAGCAAAAGCTTGTAGGTTTTCAGATTCTGAAGTTAGTGTTGAAGTTTTGACAAAAGCTATCGCAAATCTTTTTTAACAATCAGGATTTAAGGGACACTGTGATACGAAACATTCTTTGAGAACAACAACGGCAACCCCCTTGTATGAAGTTTGAGGAAACAGTTTATAACAGAAAAAACGGGTCACAAATCTATTACAGTTTGATCCTACAATTGAACCAACAATAAATAGTAGCAGAGAGTAAATGGAATAATTCATGGAAATATGAGGGATTCAGATGATGGCAAGTGTATGAAAAGATAAAATTTGTGATCTCTGTCCCAAAAATGATTCCACGTGCAGTGCATCTAGTGAGATTATCATTTCATCTGGAAATAAGCCTTTTTCTTTTAAAATTTAAATTGCTATTGGATATATTTTAAACATTCGTGGAATGGATCTACCACGTCCAGCATTCATTTACAATTTTTGTGAAGAGGATGAGACGTTTGTTTTTTAATAAAGAAACTTCTGAATGTGGATGTTCTAGAGTTATTAAGCATCAGGATTTACACATGTGTCTTTTTTGCATTGGATTTGTCATTTCCAAAGATGATATACTGTTGAACATTTCATATAAAATTGTTTGATATTTATGCATGATTGTGCGTTAAATTAAAAATTTAATTGCCTATTTTAAATATGTATTGTTTTCAACATTTAAAACCTGTACATTAAGTTACCTTTAATTGTACATTAAGTTGACAAAACGCTGTCGATTAAGTTAAGAATTGAGAGTTTTGTCAACTTAATGTACGGTTACAGGTGACTTAATGTACAGGTTTTTAATATCCATATCTATTATGCCATATAATGTACTGAAAAGACAAAGGATTACATAACAAAAATGTTTTAATTCAAGTGATGCTTCATTTGTCGGTGATAGGACCGTTTAAACGGCGGTAGCGTCCTTTTAATGACGATTAACAAGGAGAATAATTTTTAAATGATTTCTCGCGTCTCGGGAGTTAGCTTCTAATAAGCACCTCTATTGTAATATTCATTGGATGTTTAAATTTCATACAAAATAGAGTCGCTTACTATATTTTAAAATTTTTAAAATTCTGGATATATATCGTCGGAAAACATTTCGTTGGTAAAATTGTAGAATCTTGACATTCAATAAAGTTATAGTTTAGATTATGTTATTGTTTGTATGTGGTACACGCTGGTACATTGTGCGCGCGCGTTGGGGGGGAGGGTATGAATGCGTACAAATTTGAGTTTATTTTTCCGCTCATTGGAGAGGTCTGAAAAGTTGTAGAAGGTCCGTCCCTCCTCTTTTGACATTAGCTTCGTTATTGTTAATGAATTTCCATTTGGAAACGTTGCCTGTCCATGATCAGTCTTTCTTCCTCTATGGCTAGTCTTCTTTTCATTTCAGGATTTTCCATGGCAATCTCTACTTTTTTCTTTTCTGTTTGTACAAGTTCACTCATATGTTCATGGTCCTCTGATGAGCGCGTCTTTTTCCTTTTCCCAGAGATCTTTTCCTGGGAGTGCTGGGAGTCTGAATCTTAGAAGATATAAATATATATAATATGACTAAGGATGAAAGTCCTAGATTCAAATGTTCAAAAGTTATGGCTAAGGTTGAAGTGCGGTAATAAAATATATAATTTAATACGAATATTTTTTAAAGCTTTCTTTAAAAAAAATAATACTTCTTACCATAACTGTGAGTAATTTGAATTTGGGCCGTATCAGTGGCCGATGATGTAGAGGCTGGGGGTTCCTCGTAAAAAGAAAAAAATTACGTATATTAAAACAGTACTGTTACTTAACATTCAATTAAGGGGGTTTATACATTGCACATCAAAGAGTTCCATTTCAAAGTACAGAAAATTCTGTTGCAGATTTATGTAACTATGTAATGTTCTGTTCTTTTCATTCAAAAATGTACAGAAAATGTCAAAGTTTAAAATTCAATTGAAGTTTATTTTACATTGTATTAGACGAAGATAAACAATTGAATGTATTATATACAACACGCATTTAAAGTTTCCTTAACTGTTTTATCATATTCAAAAGAATAAATTGCTTTTAAGAAAAATACATACCAATACCCGAGCTCAAAATGTTTCCTTCATTGGACCTTGCAGTGTCATGGCCACCCGGTATTCCATCTATAGGCAAGTTTCCTATGATGCCAACTACTCTGTCCTGCAAGGCATCTAATTCAATGGGTGGTGGACCACCTCCTGTTTTTGCAGACTCTCTGCGTTGTTGCGATGCACTTCTCTTCGCGTCGCTAGTGTAAGTAACCACTTTTTTCTTATCTCCTCAACAGTCCTCGTATGAGAGGAGGAATTGCAAGAATTTACCTTTTCACAGATGCTTTCCCAAGCGGCATTTGTCACAATATTTGATAACTTGCAAAAAGTTACTTCTTTGTTTCTTTCCACTTCGTCTAGAAGAACCTGAATTTCCGCACTAGAAAAATTTGGGTTTCTTTTCTTACACATGCCATGGTCGATGAGGCAATGCGACTCTTCACAAAAAAATATACTGGTTTGGATTGTGTGCGCCCAATAGTGATTTTTACTCACTTATTTATATCTGTGACCTTGACATAATTAGGTCGAGGTATACTGTAGAGTTTTTAAATCAAGGATGTATAAGAGAGAACCCGGCTTGGCCCAGGGGTTTAAGCGTGGTATTATAAAATATATATGTAGAAGATGATACCCGTATTACGAGTTCGAGCCCTACGGAATCCTTTCAATTCTTTCCAATTTTTTTGTGTATTATAAAGTATAATATGTAATTCATTATTATAAGTATAAATATGGATGACTTTATTATAAATCTACATTTAAATTTACTTTTTCTAAGTTCAGGTCGTTGAAAAAATAATTTTTAGCTGCAAATGTATACAAATATGAAGAAACTAAAAGGGTCTTTGTAGGTTAGGATATCCTAACTGTTCCTAAGATACCCTCGAGTTACGTCTTAAGACGTGTCCTTAGTTGTTCTTAGGATGTTCCTAATCTCCTTCCTAAGTTATATCTTAAGACGTGTCCTTAGTTGTTCTTAGGATGTTCCTAATCTCCTTCCTAAGTTATATCTTAAGAACAATCTTACGATATATCTTAGGAAAGTTTCATACACATGCCTGCAGATTGCTAATTTACATGCAAATTTATGCTGACATCATAAAATCTAGTGGTCTCGACCTGTTTAAAGAAAGTACAGACGACAAAGTGAAACAGGTTGTTTGAAGCTCGCCAAACTCCCGGGACCAAGAAAAACACTAACTGGGGATGTAAAATGTTTCAAGGTAAATTTACATGTAAGATGGGACATAAATACTGCCAACTAAAAATGTTTAAAGCAATTTAATACACAAAAAAGTAAATTCTATTTTTTTTAAAGAAATACGGAAAATTGGCATTACTTTTCATTTCTAATTTTTAAAAAAGCATGCCAACAACAGGGATTGAACCTGTTCCTCATTCCTTTTTGTAAAGGAAAGTGTGCGCCAATACACCATGTCAGCATTCAAATGTGAAATGAATATGTAATGTCAATATTTCTGTCCAAAATAAATCTCATATGCAGTAGAAGTCTTAAAAAAACATTCCATGCAAAATTTAAAAAAATAAAAAAAAGCAAATTATGAAAAAATGTAATGCATAATTAATTTAGGATATCTTGTCTTTAATATTAGACTGGAGCATTGAGGGAAGAGGGGAGCCTGTATATTTAGAAGCAATATCACCAAGTCAACTTAATAGTCTCCTTGAGAAATTTTACTGTGAGGCAAGGCCCTTAAAAGATGGGGAACTTTATCATAGAAATACATTTAAAAATTTGAGAGGAGCCATTAACCGAAAACTGGCAGATCTAAAGAGAAACATAGACATTGTTAAAGATAAAGATTTTAAAACATCTCATGGAGTCCTACATGGATTGTTGAAAGAGCGTGTTAGGGAGGGTACCTCAAAATCAACACAGCACTAAGACATCATCGAAAAATGTTGTATGGAAAAAATATCTACTTACTTCAAGGATGCGCAACTTAACCCAGTCATTCTCCGACAATGCGTCTACTTCAATATTGCAATCCACTTCATTTCTAGGGGCCAAGAATTTCATCACCAACTGAAGTTGTATTCATTTTCTTTTCATACCGATGGCACGGGTGCATATGTTACACTTAGCCACGAAATACAACAAAAGAATTACAAAATGTGGAAATGAACACTGATAAACGCATGGATGCTACAGATACAGATTCGTGCCCTGTAAAAATGCTCCAACTATTAATTGAAAAAACAGATGAATCAGCCTCATCTCTTTTCAATAAATACAACTCAGAATCGGTTTCCCTACCAAAAAGTACATCAAAATGGTACTTAGATGCCCCGCTTTCCAAACGAACATTTTCAAACTTCATGAAAGAAATCAGTAAAACGGCAGGGCTTTCTCGCATATATACAGGGCATTGTCTAAAGGCCACTGCCATACAACATCTGAACGATGAGGGCTACGAAGCTAGACATATCATGTTGTAGTGTCAGATAAACGGCATCCTACTAGCTTGGGCTAGTGGGTTAACCCTTTAGCTCAATCGGTAGAGCACTGGACTGGCTCGATCCTCAGCAGAAGCAATAAGTGTTTCTGTTACAATGTATATGTCGGACCACAAAAATGAGGGGTCCCTGAGGTCGTATGATAGAAATATATCATCGGCCCAGAAAAAAAATCTAGCTGCACTTTGTCCAAAATAATGAATCTTACATTAAATGAACAAGTCGGTAGGCCTACCCCATAATCCGAATTCCCTCGACCTGATCAGCTATTTGCAACTCATGGAACTGTAGTACCTGCTGTTACCGGTCTCTCATCGCAATCTTTCAAAAACCATGCGTTGAACAGCAAATCTTCCAACCGAAGCTCGAGCTGCAGTTGTTCAGAATTCGTCCTTTGTGAATTGTGAAGTCCATTTTCACCATCACTACGTTGTGCAGGAGCCAACTCACACAGACTGAAAAAAAAACCCACTGCGCGACCTAGTTAGATGGAGCAAATTAAAACGTTGCAAACTTACTTTTTTGATTGATTGTTAAAAAATCGTTCAATACTGTTTATTAAATCGTGTGTTTACAATCATATTTTGATGGCTTATTTTATTCCTTTGAACTTGAAATCTGACCTTTTTTGGTGACCGATTTTATTTGATGACGTTTGAACTTCCATATATGGAAGTAACCTTGAATGGCTCTTCCTTTGTTGAATCTTACAACAAAATAAAAGCATATTTCTATGATTCCGTTTTTAAATACTTAATATGAAGGAAGGATGGATATAAATATAAACAATAAAATGTCTTTCTTTGTTTGTTAAATTACTCGAATTAACGGTCGCAGCTATTGCAGAAAAAATTTACATAATTCTAGTAATAACAAGCAAAGAATTCATTTTATTGTTTAAATTAAAGGTATGGCCAAAACTCTTAAATTAAAAAGTGCGGAAATTCCCGGAAAAAATAAAGGAATCGGAATTTCCTGGTAATATGCATATCTACACATTGTGTCCTAAACATGTCTGATAGCATGGACTAACACAGAAATATATGTGTAGAAAGTGTGAATCGACATTTAAGGTTGAAATAAATTAAATACATATCTATAAGACCAGTGGGGGTACAACGTAAACAGACCGTAGTGGCATACCTTTCTCCCTTATAATGTATAGTAGGGTATTCTTTTGTGGAGCGATTTTTTTCTGGGATTTTACGATTTTTTCTTTTTGCACACATTATGAATAACTGTAATAAATATGATTTGGGGAGAAATGCCCAATAAATCCCGGGGTTAAATATCGGGGGGGGGGGGCGCTGTCCTGTGTGTCAAACATGTTCTCAATTTATGATCATGGGAGCAGAAATATGGAGGGCAATCGTGTTCAAAAATCCAGACATATAAGTTTGTAAATGCAATCTTGCAAGTTTGTAAATCCAAACTTGTAATCGTATCAGTTTCATAGTATGCATATGTAAGTAGGTAATTTAGACATCCAAGCATGTAGTTCTGACTTTAAATTCAAAGTATGAATGTGTGTATGTTTGATGTTGTAAACTTTGTTTTCCGGAATTTATATTTTCGCGCTCTGAATAAAAAACAATGATAATTCACAACTCTACAAATGTAAAGTTAAAAGTGTACATGTTTGTCGAATTTTGATTGCAAGAAACTATGGAGGAGAGTCGGTGCCATAATTTCTTTTTAATATACTTATTTAATTTTTAGCTCACCTGAGCCGAAGGCTCAAGTGAGCTTTTCTGATAAAAATTTGTCTGCTGTCTGTCTTCATTGTCGTTGTTGTCGTTAACTTTTCACATTTTCGACTTCTTCTCAAGAAGCAATGGCCAATTTCAACCAAACTTGGCACAAAGTATTCTTAGGTGAAGGGGATTCATTTTTGTTCAAATGAAGGCCACGCCCTAATTCAAGGGGAGATAATTCAGAAATAGTGAAAATTTGATGGTATGTTTTAAAAATCTTCTTCTGAAGAACCACTGTGCCAGGAAAGATGAAACTTATAGGGAAGCATCCTCATCCTCAGGTAGTTTAGAATCAAGTTTGTTCAAATCATAACCCCTGGGGGGTAGGGCGGGACCACAATGGCCGATCAAAATTTTACATAGAAATATATAGGAAAATTCTTAAAAATCTTCTTTTCAAGAACCACTGTGCCAGGAAAGTTGAAATTACAAACTTATAGGGAAGCATCCTATGGTAGTGTAGATTCATGTTTGTTCAAATCATGACCCCCTGGTGTAGGGCGGTGCCACAATGGCCGATCAAAATTTTACATAGAAATATGATTATAGGAAAATTCGTTAAAAATCTGCTTCTCAAGAATTAGTAAAGACATGAATGACCATATTTATATGAAAGCATCCTCAGGTAATGTAGATTCAGATCTGTTCAAATCATGACCCCTGGGGGTAGGGCGGGGCCACAATGGCCGATCAGAGTTTTACATAGAAATATTTAGGAAAATTCTTTTAAAATCTTCTTCTCTGGAATAGCAAAGGTATGAATGATCATAATTAATTGGAAGCATATTCAGGTAGTGGAGATTCAAATTTGTTCAAATTATTACCCCTGGGGGTAGGGCAGGGCCACAATGGCCAATCAAAGTTTCACATAGAAATATATAGGAAAATTCCTTTTAAACTTCTTCTCTGGAATAGCAAAGGCATGAATGATCATATTTTTATCCTCAGGTAGTGGAGATTCAAGTTTGTTCAAATCATGACCCCTGGGGGTAGGGCGGGGCCACAACATGGAATCCAAGTTTTACATAGAAACATGTAGTAAAAATCTTTAAAAAAAATCTTCTTTTCAAAATTAGCAAAGCCATGATTAGTCCTATTCATATGGAAGCTTTCTCAGGTCGTGTAGATTCAATTTTGTTCAAGTCATGACCCCTGGGGGTAGGGTGGGGCCACAATGTATTCAAATGTAAAGGGCATTAAGCCACAGGTAGTCAAAGAAATACGCAAGCATCCTTAGTTAGTGTTGATTCAAGTTTGTTCAAATCATGACCCCCTGGCGTAGGGCGGTGCCACAATGGCTGATCAAAACATTACATAGAAATATGATTATAGGAAAATTCGTTAAAAATCTGCTTCTCAAGAATTAGCAAAGACAAGAATGACCATATTTATATGAAAGCATCTTCAGGTAGTGTAGATTCAGATTTGTTCAAATCATGACCCCTGGGGGTAGGGCGGGGCCACAACATGGAATCCAAGTTTTACATAGAAACATGTAGTAAAAATCTTTAAAAAATCTTCTTTTCAAAATTAGCAAAGCCATGATTAGTCCTATTCATATGGAAGCTTTCTCAGGTCGTGTAGATTCAATTTTGTTCAAGTCATGACCCCTGGGGGTAGGGTGGGGCCACAATGTATTCAAATGTAAAGGGCATTAAGCCACAGGTAGTCAAAGAAATATGCAAGCATCCTTAGTTAGTGTTGATTCAAGTTTGCTTAAATCATACCCTCTCCCATTTAACGATTGTTTGGGACCACTATTGGGTTTGAACTTCCAATGATAAACTGATTTATGCTTTTTTCCTAGGCACATTGCTCAGGTGAGCGATGTGGCCCATGGGCCTCTTGTTTTATATTATTATTATTATAACCTTTTCCCAAATTGAATAAATTCTAACGACTTCATTTTTTATTTCTTATTTTAGTTTTAACTCCTTGTTTATATTTCCCAGGATCCGGGGGGGGGGGGGGTGTGTGTCATGCCCTCAATAATTTTGCCAATATATAGAATACTATAGAAAACATAGCTAATATATGCTTGTGCCCCCTCAATAAAAAAGTCTGATGACTTCTATTTTATGGGAGGGGGCGTAGTTGATAGTGTCCCCCAAGTGAAAATG
>NW_026937688.1:0-8080 GCF_032062105.1 Saccostrea cuccullata
CAGTCTTCCAAGGGAAATCTTACCATCTAGCGAGACTTCCGAGGGAAGGCATGTATCGGGTACATACCTGGACTTTTAACAAACATCAGTCTTTTAAAAATTAAAGTTTGATTTATAAAATTGAAAAAAAAACTCGAATAACCCCGGCCCGGGTTTGCTTACCTAAGTTTACCAACACTTTTAGCGAACACCTCTGCCACCTAGCGTTATAATGCGGCACTAAATTCGGACAACTTGTATTCGTCTTCATTGAATATGCTTCATTGTTTGCGTGATTGAGTTAACGTTCGTAATAGTTATAATCATTTTAGAAATTGTATCAATTTAAAAGAAAGTAAAATGAATTCACACGAATAAAGCAACATAGAAGTAAGGTCAAAATGAAGAAGGATAAAAGTCAAAGTGAAATGTAATAAAGACGAATATGAAAACAATAAAGTGACATATAATTACAATAATAACAAAGCATAAAGAAGTAGGCAGAATAAGAATAAAAGCAAGATACATAGACTTTTGGCGGTAATTCCCTTCCATAAAAAGCTGGAAAATTGTTTGTACAATGTATTACCTAAACTCAAGTACATGTATATTACTTTTTTTTTTTTTAGAATCAATCTTATTTAATACATGTAGATTTGCATGTATAAAACTTATTTTTCCATCTTCTTATTTCAAAATTTTAACATTATACATCTTAGTTAACAAGAAATCATAAAGTTGATTATATGATATACATAGCTTTGTTACTAAGAATATGAAGAAAAAAGGTTTTTTTTTTAAATACATGTATTCCCCTTTTCCTTAAAAAAGACTGAATCTTACCTTGTGTGTTTCAAATGTAGTGATTGTTTATTAACACATAACACATGGTACTTTTCCCTATTCCAGAAGCTAAAAAAATATGCAAAGCCCACATACCACGGTAATTCTAATATTCACAGATTTGACCTTAACTGTGCACAAGTGGCCTCCTAACTTAAGATTTGCCCAAGGGACATACTAGTACAATTGTCTTTTGTTCCAAGTTAAATGATATGCCTCATACCTTTTTTGCATAAAACCAGAAAATGAAGAGGGGGGGGGGGGTGTCGATGGGGTATAATGAAATAGGCTCTCTTTCTTTGTTGAAAACAAGTAATACTCATCCAATACTGTTTAAGCAATGACCTTTGCTAGGAACCGGCTTTAATGAATCCATGATTTCAGAAGTTCGAAATTCTGTGCAAATGTTTAATTAATAACTGCAGATATTGTATTTGCATGAATCTGTTGTTTTCCATTAATTTTTCTATCTACATATTTTAAAAAATGCCAAGCCATTGGACTTTTTGTAATGAATTATCTGATTCTTACGGTTCTCAAGTACGTGTTCATATTTGTCGCATTTTAAAAAGTGAGTAAGATCTCAATTCCTTCATTTCACGCCGCTCAAGTTTGGAGAGGTACGTGGTTTTGTCCCTCTCTCTTTCCTCAGTTATACTCACCCGTCTCTTTTGTAGCCGTCCTCTATTTTTTCGTGTCTATTATACAATATGTCGTGTTCAGTGTATTGTACCATTTAATCTTTTTTGTATGGTGAAGATTGTCCAATGTTGACCGCTTATTGAACAAAATAACGAGGGTTTGAAATTCAATGCTAACTGCCAGTAACTTGTTTAAAGGTGAAGGCGAAATACGTTTCATATTTGAACATAAATTGATATTTGTATGTTGTAATTCAGTGACCCCGAGCTGAGAAGGTATGTTTGTCTATCCGTAGTCACTTTATAGAAACAAACTATATATACAGGAATGGGACAAATATTAACGATGTATACATATCTGTCCGCATTTCTTTAACGCTTTTGCAATCACAATCATTTTGGCAAAGTTTTTTTTTCCATAGACAGTTGGATGTGCATGTATCTTTAGTCGTAATGCTACAGAGCGATGATCACTGGCTTTTATAATAACGATAGACGTCATATGTCCTGCTAATACATGGATTGTTGTTTTAGAAATTTTCTTGCAACTTTTCCCGTAATATATTTTTAAAGAATACTTGAAATAACTTGAGGATAAATGAATAACTATATTGAACTTGAATTAAGTAAGATATATGTAAAATACTTTCACAGAAAACGCTTGGAGGCCGAAAAATCTCAGTCGTATGAGACGTGGCTAGCTCAAAGGGAAGTGGAGAAAAAGAAAGTGGAATTTCAGCGTCAGAAGGACGACATGCCCCTCGCTGAACGAGGCCCCGGGGCCCTGAGGGCCTACCTCCGGTCCCTGGGCAAAACTCGTGCGGGCGATACTTACGAGGATTGGCTGGACCAAAAAGAGACGGAACTGGATTTGTACGGCGAGAGAGTCAAGTCATCCAAACCGTTAGCCGTCTAAATTCATGGGGGGAAATCAAGAACAAAATTTGGACAATTGTTAAAGATGTTGCACATTTATTCCTGACTTTAATGGAGTGCAAATTAAGCTTAAGATGGACTAGTGCATGCACTTTCACCAATACAAAACTTACCTAGTTTTCATATTTGTGGGCGCAATCATGAGAAAAATTATCTCAGCAATAATGAAGATACAAATAATTTGATTTAATTTATTTCTGAAGATATTTAATGTAAATAAATTTAGGTAACTATCCAGTATTTTTGTGTTGTTATTAAATATGATCTGAAAAAGATAAGAACTTTTTGTTATATTTTCGTATGCGATAAAATTTGCTTGTGCCATCCAGGACCTTACTGCATGTATCGTAACCTCAGATTTGCTACTGTGGTTTTATTTTTCGTTGAACCTGCACCAATTTTCGTTGTTTTTTTTTTTTGTTTTTTTTTTGGGGGGGGGGTTGAGCAAGACTAAGTAATTAGATGACCAATAAACACGTTTTTTTTTCGTAATGATAGAGTAGGGCAAGGTGACTGTCCCAAGAATTCACGTCTCAATGAAATTATAGTTGTTAATTTATAAAGCGCAAAATTACATTTAGTTTCTATGCGCTACTGTAAGAAAAAAAAAAAGAAGATTTTTCTTTGGTTGTTTCTCAAAAAAGGGTTCCCTAAATTACAGAAAAAGAAAGATATGAACAGTATAAAACTGTATTTAATTATTGTGTTCTTGGAGATCGAGAACGGCGAATTGGAGTTTGATTGTACAGACGCATACAAGTTGATTTCCGGGTGACTTTGTTAATAATGGCTCTCCGAAGTTCTTCCTGGGTCAAAGGTCGAAGGTCCAACTCCTCCACATAATCAAACACTTCATCATCATCACTGTAAAAAGACCAATGAATTAATATTATTTACCACAAATAAGATGCGGAATTTAGAACTGTTGGGCCTGTTAGAATTATTCATCGATCGATCGTCGGAAACCGTCGGTCTCGAGACCGACCGTGGGTTTCCGACGATGAATTATTGAGCGGATCCTTACCCTGCGGTAGGGGGCTGTATAGATACAACAGGCGTTAGGTCCAATTTCAGGGCTTGCGCGTTCACTGGGGGTGTGGGTTCACCTTTCTTTTCCTGTTTTGGCGGATTCAGCTGCAAATAGATAAGATGTCAAATGTTATCTGTTCAAAGGCATAAGTTACAGTTAATGTCATGGGTAACTAGAACGCACGTTATTTATCCCACCACAAATGTCCACAATTGTAGGGTAGCTTAACATAGTCTGGATACATGTAATGTCAGTTAATCGATAGTTAATACATGTACTTGAATAAAAATGGATTCACAATCACATATACATTTTTATACAAGTACATGTACAAGCGCGGATCCAGAAATTTTTTCCAGGGGGGGGGGGGGGTCCACCCCAGTCAAAAAAAAATCCATTCCCAGAAATTTCTTGACAAGCCAAAAAAAAAAAAAAAATAAAGTCGACCAAACGTCAAAAAACTAAGAAAACTTAATAAATGTGGTAAAAATGAAATTCTTCCCAGGTGTGAGAGAGTCTGTCATTACTGCACCTCAAGTCCAACTGAGGATGAATTGCATTTTTTGCTAGAATGTCCACTTTATAATGACTCAAGAAGAGAGTTTTTAGATAAAATCTTTAAAACCTTTCCTAATTTGATATTGCTTAACAATGTTGACCTGTTTACATGGATTATGTCAAATGAAAATTCTGTGTTTGTTGTTTTATTATGCCAACTTTTAAATGCAAATTTTAATAAGAGAAAACAACATAGTTCAATATAGGCATATTGCAGATATTATACATAGGCAACTTATAATGTACATTCTATACATCCTAAAAGAAAATAGCTAACTCTCTGTTCATTATACAATGTTTGTTTTGTTCTGTTTTGTATATGTATAACTGTGATGATTTTGGACACTGTTCTGTATGCTCCACTGTGGGCCCAAATTGGTTGAATAAATATTCTATTCTATATTCTATTCTATTTTGGGGTGGGGGGTGGGGGGGTAGTGGTGACTTCTATTTTCTATTGCCTCAAATTTTTCACTTTTCATACCCATTTCACACATATTCGCGTTTACCAGGGGGGGGGGGGTCAGCGTTTTCCAGGGGGGGTCCATGGTAACTTTTTTTTTGTTTTAGTATATACATTTTTTAACCTGATAAATTCCATGGGGGGTCCTGACCCCCCCGACCCCCCTCTAGATCCGCGCATGATGTAACTATTATTTAATTTCATTTGTACACATAGTGTAAAATACTTCGTTATTTCTTGGCACTGACCTTCATATGGAGGTACTGCTGGGCCTGCAGGAGCTCCATGGTCTTCTGTTCTATGATGCCCATGTACTGTAGAATGTTTTTGTTAGTGACTCTGTCGTCACTCCCGAGCATGTCCTTGATGACAGACGAGTCACACTGGATGGCTCGGAACAGCTGCCCCACCCCACTCCGCAGCTCGTCTAAAACTTTGTTCACCAGAACATTCTTCTTTTCGGCAGCTTCCTTTTGGGCCCGAATTTTTTCGCTCTTTTCCTGCAAATAATCATGCAATAAACTGATAAAAAGAGGGAAAAAAATATATAAGATGATCGATTCTCGGAAAATCTTCAATTAAGGTTAATGTGTACGCTTCGTAAAGAAAAATTATATTTCAATTTCAAAAAAATGTAAGTGTTGAGAGTTTGCCTACCTCCAGATCTTTAAGCATTTGAGCGCGAACACCCTCGTTTTTGATGTCGTCTTTCTCAAACTGCTTAATTTCCTTCTGCATGGAGTGGATGTCGTCCTGCAATAGCTCCACCTCGTCACTGATTTCGTTGACGTATTTGAAGAGAGCAAAATTTTCGTTTTCTCGCCGGATGAAATTTTTGACAATGACGTCAATGCTGTCTTCGCCTGTCGCCTCGCGAATTCGCTGAAAAGCCTCCTCCAAAGTTCTAATTTGTAACTTTTCTGCGTCTGTATCTTTGTCACCACCGGAACCTAAGCCGAAGGAGAAGTTTGAAAAGAACTATATGCGGTATATTGCATATATTTGCCCCCACAAAAGTCAAATTTCGAAAACTTCCTGAAATGTGCTGAATTCCTTAAATTGTATGAGAAATATAAACTAGTGCTAATTGTAACGGGGACCGTTACAGATGTTCCCCAAACGCTCCCCAACTCCCTTTTGGTGCCATATACCCTGTAATCTCTATTAGATAAGAAATACTTTATGGAATTTAGACTTAATCAAGGTCTTCCCAGAAAAATACAAAATATATTTAAAAATAGGCATTGCACGCGTGTTCATGTGCGTAACGACCATATTATCTTGTCTAAACTATTTCAAATTTTAATATACTTAATATCAAAGCATTTAATCCAAAAGTATTAAAAAATACACTCATTCGAGTGTATTTTTAATTTTACTCATTTCACGTGCACGCACACGCAAGCACATGCATAATGACTACACCTTCTTGTAGGGGTCCCTTATATTTATCTATGTTCTAAATCCAATCTTGTTTGGTTGAAAAACAAGGGAGTTATAGCCATTTGAATTTTCAGCCAATCAGATTACAGCACACATGCATGCGCGTGATTTCATAAATTTTTATCTTTATCGTATTGAAGGATATTTAAATGAATGATTATATTATAAAATTCGAAACATTTCGTCAAAAAACAAAAGAGATATAGCCATTTAAAGTTTCAGCCAATCAGGTTGCAGCACACGTGCATGCGCGTGATTTCCTGATTTTTTTTCTATATCATATTGTAGGATACCCTACTGCATGACTATGTTTTAAATTTCAAAGCATTTCGTCAAAAAACAAAGGAGATATAGCCATTTAAAGTTTCAGCCAATCAGATTGCAGCACGCGCGCATGCGCATGCCTTCATAAAATTCTTATATATCATGCTGTAGATCTTCATAATGCAGGACTATATTCAAAATTTCGAAAGATTATGAGAAGAAACAAGAAAGATATTGAGACTTTAGTTTCAGCCAATCAGAGCAAAGCGCACGTGCATGCGCGTGAGATCTTGCTATTTTGACCATGCCGTCTTGTCTATACTACTAATGTATCCTTACATTATGAGTTTCAAAAAAATTCATCAAGAAAAAGAAAAGTTATAGCAATATCCATTATATTGGTCATTTCATGTGTTGCACGTGCGCGCTCTTGCAAGCACGTGCGCGCAAAATGACCTTCGTTCGGCAAATCTACATAACATGTCTACTGACCCTAAAAACATTTTACCTTAATCGGATGTGTAGTATACAAGATCACTCGTGGACAAAATTTTCCCAGGAAGAAGAAAAATAATAATAACTAGAAACGATCTCGTTGCGAGCAACGAGTAGGTCTTCCGTCCGAATTTTTGATATTTTCACTATGATCTTTGTTAAGACATGATGATATCAAGACTCCCTAATTTGATTTATTTTGTTTGATTTATATATCATCAGACGTCTATAGACGTCTATAGATGAAAGTCTGTTGGCCCCTCTAGGCCCTTTATTTGAAAGGTCAGCCCCTTTTTCTTCATATGAAATGATGAGGCTATGGATTTTAAATACTTTTTGTTCAAACAACTTTTCAGAATTTCTTCTCGTTTTCGAGCAGAAATATTTGAGGGTCAACCCTTAATGGGGCCTTTTTTCGAAAATTAAATGGTTGTATATTTTTTAGAATACGATTCTGAACATTCTTTTATTCAATACTGCTTATCAAAATATTTCTCCCTTTGGAGATATAAAGAATCAAAGATTTAGCATTTTTTCCCCTTATGACCCCTAATTACGTAACAATGATCACAATTGTTCAAAATATTGTTGCAGATCGTAAAGATAAACATTTTTGCCTCAGTAATTTATAACAAAATATTGTTCATTAAAGAGATATCAATACAGGACTTTTGGCCCTTCTGAGACCCTAATTTGAGGAATCAGACCCCTTTTCTTGATATAATATGAAAGCTCTTAACATTCTGCTTAACTTCTCTTCAATATGTTTTAACAAATTGTGAACAGGTAAGACGATATGAAACAAAAGGTGTCAAATTTTGTGAGATGTTTCTGAGACATTTTTCTGGCCCGACCAAGCTCCGGTACCTTTTGCGCTAGAAAAATTTGGACACGCATATACAACTCAACAAACCTTCCTTTACTTTCACTGATAATCTTGACTCAATATCTTAAGTCGTTTAGGAGGAGTTATCTGGACAAGCCGACCCTCTTAAAATCAGTAAATCGTCCATATCTCACGACCGGAAGTGACGACGTACTTATAAAAAATTTCCAATAAGGTTCAGATCAATATCTATCAGATCTGAAAGTTTCGTGAAAATCGACCAAGCCGTTTCCGAGAACTCGCGTGCACAAAAATCGGTAAGAAAAAAAATAATAATAGGGAAAAAGAAACCGAACGAAAACAATAAGGTCTTCCGTTGGAAACGGAAGACCTTAACTAGTGCTAATTGTAACGGGGACCGTTACAGATGTTCCCCAAACGCTCCCAAAGTCCCTTTTGGTGCCATATTCCCTGTAAGCTTCATTAAATAAGACAAGCTCTATGCATTTGAGATTTTAACAACGTTTACCCAGAAGTGTACCAAGTTCATTCAAATTTTAGCATTGCACGCGTGCGCATGTGAATGCATGTGCATAATGACC
>NW_026937689.1:0-8095 GCF_032062105.1 Saccostrea cuccullata
ACCCGATAGGCCTATGCAGCAATCGTCACTGCCCCCCCCCCCCCCTTCAATACTTTGATGCAAGTTTCCTCGAACCATATATTTTATCCAAGAAGTAGATAACATACCGTTTTCCAGCATAAAAATCATCCTTATCAAAAGAATCTAGGATTCTGTGCCCAGGCTTTCCTCTGTGTCTTCTTTTCCACATGTTTATTGTATCCCGCTTCAAACAATTGGACTTCCGCTTTTTTTACACACGCGCATGCGTAATCTAGAAGTGTGTAACGTCAGAGATGTGTAAGTGAAGATGGCGATTTCAATCAACACGATATCTGTGTAATCATGTGTATGGAACGCCGTCACTGCCTTATAACAGAACACAACAATTGCACTGCGTCAACCTTCCATTACATTATGTCAACTCTATATGACATTTACTCACACAACTATTACATTGTGTCAACCTTCTATTACATTATGTCAACTCTACATGATATTAACTCATACTACTATAGCATTGTGTGAACTTTCCCTTACATTATGTCAACTCTTTATGACATTTACTCACGCTACTATTGCATTGTGTGAACTTTCCTTTACATAATGTCAACTCCATATGACAGTTACTCAAACTACTATTCCATTGTGTCAACCTTCCATTTCATTATGTCAACTCTTTATGACACTTACTCACACTACTATTGCGTTGTGTCAACCTTCCATTATATTATGTCAACTCTTTATGACATTAACCCACACTACTATTGCATTGTGTCAACCTACTATTATATTGTGTCAATTCTTTATGATATTATCCCACACTACTTTTGCATCGTGTTAACCTTCCTTAACATTATGTCAACACTTTATGACATTTACACACTCTTGCATTTCGTTATGTTTACTGTTCATGACATTTAATTAAACAACAATTCCATTGTGTTAACCTATCATTACATTATGTCAATTCTTTATGATATTAACTCACACTACTACATTATGTCGATTCACTATTACGTTATGCGAACACGGGTATCCTCGGCCTTTATATGAGCATAACGTATTTTCCGCGTTCCGCAAGCACTAAAATTGGCGGGGGAGATAATTGTCGTAGAAGAAATCTCAGCGATTTGGGAATGGCATCTTTAAATAAAAATTTTAAGCGACAAAGGATTGACAATCTTGAAACGTGCAAAGCCTTAACACTGCGACTGTGACTTAAAGTCACTTCGAAATTCAATGCATGGCGTTTACTTTATTCTGATAATTAGATAAATCAAATATTATGTCTTGCACATTCTTTTTTTCTTTTTATTTTGAATTGTTTGTTTGTTTGGGATTTTTTTTGGATAAAAGTCTTAAACTTCTGATCTTACTAAGAACATTGTCATAATTTTTTTTATCAGTCTTGAACTTTCCTTTTTTTTAAAGTGTAAACACATCGTATAACACACGTGCACTGGTGGGTTGGTGGGGGGGGGGGGGGAAATCCCGCCCTACCATCTTTAGTGACCAAAATCTACATGTATATAGAATTAATAAATTTATTGCTTTACTTTGTAGGACATTGCATTAGTTTCACATTAAGTTTAGCTGAATTAAGTTGAAAACTTTTTTTATATAAAACTATAAAGCCTGAGAGCTTCTCCGCTTTCCCCCTTGGTCTCCAACCATAAACCGTCCCCCTTCGGGCTTGAAGAATTTTTTTTATTCAAGATTCTCATATCCGCTACTGATATGTGTCTATGCATGCTTACTAAGGCATATTCAATTGATTTAGATGAGGGATTGGTAGATTTTTGTAATAGAATTCTGGCCCTGGAATGGTTGAAAAAATTACTAAATACAGTGACGTATTATCTTTTTCGAAAGAAGGGGGGATGGGGGTCAGCCAGAAAAAAAATATTCGCCTGAAAAAAAACTTGAGAAGCAAAAAAAAAAATAATAATAATAAAAAAAATGGTCCACTCCAAGCCCGAAAATACTATTTCGGGGAGGGGGGTCCAACTTCGATCAGTCCTAATTTTTTGTCAAATATACCCCATTATACCCTCAGTGGACTATACTTCAAGAAAAAGTGGAGGTGGGGGCTGTACTTTCAATGAACATTACATTTTCTATTGTAAAGTTATGTCTTGGAAAAGAGGGGGGGCTGATATTTTGTGCCTGTAATTCTTCCTAATCAATCAGGACCCCCCCCCCCCCTCTTACCAGTCATAAAAACACGGTCGTCAACATTCATTTTATACCAGATATACAGCTTTGAGATAATGTAAATGTATTTTTACATCAGGTAATGCACTTTTGGAATCAACATGATAAAGAGTTAACACAATATAAAGATATTTTAAGATCACATAAGAAAGAGTTGACATAACGTAAGTATATATCCACATCACGGAATGGAGTTTTGACATAATGTGATAAAGTGTTGATATAATATAAAGATATGTTCACATAATGTCATACACTTTTTACACCACGTAATAAATCACTGACATAAAGGTAAGATGTATTCACCTCACATCATGATGCTCTCGCCGTAAAATAAAGATAAACCCATATCATGTAATAATGCTTTGATATTATAGAAATATACACTCTCAAAAAGGAATGGATTTTTGACATAATGTAATGATAAGTTTAATTATAAAACACAATTCACTTGACGTAATGCAATTTTGACCTCACATATTAAAGAAATGAAATGATATAAAGAAACATTCATTCACGTAATAAAGTTTTAACACAGAATAAACACATTATCACTTCACATAATGAATTTTCGACTTCGAGTTATGAAGTGCTAACATAATGAAAGGATGTATTTACTTCATGTAATGCAGCATTGACATGATGTAAAGATATTTTTACATAATCTCATAAGAATTGACATAACGTAAAGATATGTTCACATCACGTAATGATAAATTGACATAATAAATGCATAGTTGTATGCTATAAGGCAGTGTTGGCGTTCCATACATGTGTCCGATAAAACCCCGTAACTGGGACACATTATTTTTTTGATATTTTTAGGGTTTAGACATGTCACTTTTTCGTTTTCAACGATAAAAAAGATTGGGGACTTAAATCAAGTCCCCAATGTTTTTTATGTCCCCATTTTACGACTTGCGTATCTGTAGCAGGTCCCCAGTATGGGGGAGCCACACACGCACACCCTCTCACACACACACACACACACTCACACACACACACACAAATAAATAAAAAAATAAAATACAAAAATACTCAAAGCAAAAACAGCAAATTAGACTTTCATGTATTTTCCTGGACAAACACTATCGCGGAGTCATAGAATCGTTTTTAAAAAAAGGTGGGGGGGGTCAACTTAATTTAAAAAAAAATTGACACTAGCTAAAAAAACTAATAAATAAAAATGAAAATGGTCAAATAAACATTTCTATTTCATGGAATTAGGGATGGGGGCCCAAGAACTTTAGGTACAACATATATAGATATATTTTTACTCAAACACTAAATCACCCCTATTTGGCAATGCTGCGACTTAAATTAAGTGGAGGGGGGGGGGGTAAAAACTTTTTTGTGGGGGGTTGGAGGTGGGCAGATCCCCCCCCTTCCGCATCCCGAATGCTATGTGCCTGTTTGATTCAATTCAACTAACATGACGAAAACGTTCATTAAGCTAACGACCAGCAAAATCTTAATAATACAAAATCTTGTACTTGATTTATTTACCATAAAGACTTCTATTTTTATCATTGTAAATTATTGTTATAAACTGCTAGAACAACATCCCATATCTTTTTCCCGCTAAAGAATATTTATTTTGGGGTGTTCCGAAAGACGTCGTTTTTCGGTAGTGTGAGTCGTAATAAAATTCTTGTGGGGAAATTTGATTGGCTTAGGTTATACGTTAAACAATTGAAGTATGTCAATCAATGAAGGTGAGAAGTTGTTTCAGATCGATAAGACATTATAATTATAATGTTAAACTTTGGTTATGTCGTAAAATGAACGAGAAAAGGGCACATGTAACTGTGGGGAATCAACATTTTCCCCACAATTTCCAACTTTCCCCACAATGTTGGTCTTATGACCAGTCCATTTCCTCGTAATGTAGGGATCTCGGGTACTCTCTCTCTCTCTCTCTCTCTCTCTCTCTCTCTCTCTCTCTCTCTCTCTCTCTCTCTCTCTCTCTCTCTCTCTCTCTCTCTCTCTGGATTGAGGGTGGATTTGAACTTTACTCCCTAACTCCCACATTTTAAAGATTTTTTTCTTGTCCTCCTTGAAGGTGTATTAGAGACATTGAGAGCCATCCCTAGCCTGTGTTTGGATGGAGAGTTGAACTGCATGGAGAATAGTCCCTCCTCATTGGGTGGCCGTGTTCTGTTATCGACTAATCGAAAGGGAAGGTAAAGACGTTCAATTGTATCAATTGCTTATAGTAAACAGGAAAAACGGGGGAGATTCATCTGAGAATGAAAATATATCTACGTGATTGTAATTTTAGAGGAAGGGGATTTACATAGAGCTACTTGTATATTAGGCCCACAATATAGATGTTAGAGCTGATTTCAATAGACCTGACGGATTACGCTGTTTGTGACGTGCTAACGCTTTGCTTGTCTAGAGGTTTAAATACTACGTCACATATTCACCACATCAAAGGAAGTAGCCGTGATCGCTTCTCTCCCACGCTTAAGTCGGTCAACTGCAATACACATCGTTCAAATTAATTTTGAACACATTGGCGACGGTAGCTGACACTAAATTGTTAAGGAAAATAAGTACAGAAATGAGTCATTATGAAGCTTTTCTGCATTAAACTTGGAAATGTACCAAATTAATGACGTCAAATTACATGATGGTCCTCCTTCATGCCATATTCCTTAGTGTCAGATTTATCATTTTCATCTACTCAACTCTTGTTAAAGCAGATTTCAAAATTTTTAAGAACTTTTATAATTTTTGGAGGCACAATAAAGCAGAAACAACACCTTTTTCTTTCAAGCACACAAGCATTTCCTTTGTTTACAGACTTAAAATAAAACTGTTTTGATAAAAATATGGATTGATTTATTTTCGATTTAGCCACATGGTGGCTCATTGCTATGCCAATGGTTTGATAACAGTGGATGTTCAACATTTTAAGTCAGAGAAAAGCTCAGACACCCTCCATGATGAAATGACGGTAAGATAAAATGCTTAGAGTTTGATTTATAACAAAGAAAAAGAGAATAAATGCCCAACTTTGATAAAATATGCCATGGAAGTATCGATGTTTTCGTGCCGTTATTGATATAAAGTATTTTTATATTTGAATATCTATCAACTACATGGCCAAAAAATAATTTTTATCGTTGACTTCTTGTAAAAACAACTGATCAGGATATATATAATTCACACCAATTTCAACGACAATACGATATTTGTAGCTTTTGGTGTTAATGAATATTTATATACGCATATTTAAATATATATTGCACATTTGCAGAACGCACAATACAGTACATGAAATCACACTTTTCGTAGTTTACAGCAATAAGTAAGCATTGCAAGTAAATGATGTGTTAAAATGACAGATGCTAAACAGTACAAGGAGAAAAGTTTCATACAAATGGATTATTCAAACAACCGTTCCATTGGATCCAAATTACTCTTCCTGTGATTTTGATTCTTTTAAATATATAAACGTAGATGATATCCAGTGTTTCTATTGCAGAAGTGGAACGTGAATTTATAATTTCTTTTCAAAAGTGCGAAGCAAAAGAGCTACAGTACATGCATTTATTAAAATACATGTAAAAATCACTGTTGAAAATGTTTCGAAAATTATTATAATTATAAGATATATCGATTTTAATGTTACTGCTAAATTAAACTGATAATGTCAATTTTCAGACCGCTAAGAACTTGGAGGCAAAGATCCGTGAGTCGCTTGGAGACCTTTGCAAGTACAGCAGATGGTAAAAAATCAGTCTGTATACTAGTAATAGTTGTATTGACAATTTGAACCATATTAGGCATGCACTGTAAAAATCACATACATAAAAGGGTCATATCTTTCGTGGTTTGAGAATAAATAAATTTGTTCATGGGGGATTTGATTTCCTGGTTGATGAATGGTTCAGAAGTAATTTATGCGACAAAAATGCATTTTGCTGTAGTTTTCATTTTCAACAACTTCTCTTTTTTTATATAGATTTTCATAAAAAAGTTTCGTGGTGAATATAAGTTCGTGGGTCTCCTTATTATCGAAAAAAGAAAGTCAAAATTAAAATCCCAAAAAATTAAACTTTCTTAGGTTAAAAGATGATCACATATATGGCATCTACAAGTACAAGTGAAGTTTTGGGAAAAAATTATTTTAAGTAGATTTTTCGAATAAATTCGACTATCGTTCGAATAATGCTGTCGAGTACTCGGCTGAGGAAAATAAATATTTTGACATCCTTAATATTAAGTAAACTCCTAGTCCAATAAAAGGTACAAGTATTTAATCAGTAAGTTAAGTAACTCTACTAAACTGTAAACATCACAAGTACATACACTTTTTTACAGTTTGCCTGGAGAAATAACACGAGGGGAGCTCACTCCATATTTTTCATCCGGAGGTGACACCCTTTATGAATACGAAAACTTGAAGCTCATGTTCGAGAAAGATTCCAAATTTCAGAACATCAAAATCTACCACAATCCTGAAGTTGGAAATTTCATGTGTTTGGATGATGATATAAGTACGTTAAATAGGCGACTTCCTATTTACAAACGAATTACATGTATCTTTTTTTTGTAAATATCAACATGATTTAACTATATATTGTAATTGCATTTAATCATGCTCTAATAACAAGTATATTACGAAATATCTTTTTAAAGGAACTCTTGTCTAGTCGCCATATCCTTTATATTACAAAACTTTTTTTACACCAATCGATACTGAAAAGGAGTTCCATTTAATTCCATGGCAGTTCAACAGCATTCCATTAAAAATAAAGTGAAAATTAGCTTCATCGGATTATAATATAAAAAATCAAAGCGCTTTTGTTTTTGCTTTTCAGTGATCGGCGAAAGTGACCTTATTTACACGCAGACGTTACTGGGCATCGAGCGCAACGATTTCCGGGATAAAACTGTTTTGATTCTAGGGGGAGGAGACGGGGGAATAATGTATGAATTGCTGAAAGAGAACCCCAAACACGTGCTAATGGTGGAGGTTTGTATCTTAATATATTTGTTAATTCTCATTTCCTTTCTCTAGAAAACATTTACAATAAGATTATAACGGATGGGTTCTTACCAGTGCAATATAACATTGAAAATAATGAGATAACAAACAATAATCAAGGTCAAATGTCCATTTAAACGATACAAATCGGGAACAGGAAAACACGGATCTTTCAATAACATCAGAAGTTGGCCATGGATAACTGAGGTGGAGAAATAGGCATCCCGTCAACCGTAACATCCTACGTATACTACTTCAAATAAAACCCTTGACAAAAATTATATTAAAAAATAAAACAAAGAAAAAAATGCGAAATACGTAATGAAATAATACATACATGTATATAATGTAGAATATCCCACATCTCTTTTATGAAACTGATTAAACATGTAATGGATTATATTAAGCATACAGGAAAGAGATGTGCAAAAGCTTCTAAATATTTAAAATTCTCAAATTCATAAGGTTTGGATATTTAAGTACAGCTATTTGTAAGAACCAGGCAGGGGGTGATTCATGACCAATTCAGATTTTTACAAAATTTTAATATGTTGCTTCATGGACCAAGGGAACATCATTGGACAACATATTTTTTTTGGTCAGCCTTTGTTGCCATGGAAACAATGCACCATGTAAACGCACATGGCAACCAAGCAAAAAATTGAAAATATTGTGAATTTAGCTATTATTTAACGCAGGAACAGACCTCTTCTGATGAAAAAAATATAAATAAATCTTTTTTTCCTGAAAAGTACATACAAAATGATTAATAATTACCATAAGGATAAAATTATTCAGGATTTATAAAAGGTGCTGAACGTCAATTTAATATACAGTGTTTCATGAAATTCACTTTTTACAATATTTCTTAAAATCTAACATATTTTAGAAGCATATTAA
>NW_026937690.1:0-81054 GCF_032062105.1 Saccostrea cuccullata
AAGTTTTATCAAAATTGGTGACCAGTCATGGCAAAGAAATAAAGCGGTAACAGTGAATGGCTATTAACACTAAACTACATATTTCAGGAAATGGGTTTCTCTCGATCTCAGGCTGAAGAAGCGATAAAAAAGCATTCCACAGTACAGGCTGCTCTGGATTCACTTCTGGCAGGTGTCGGTATGTACAGTTTATAAGTCCATGTTATTTTCTGTTGTTCAATCTTACTGGTGTAAGTGTGTAAAGTTACTTAAAAAAGGAGCTTGAAAAGCCACATTAGATTTCTATGATGCAATTTTGTGAGAAAATAGAAAGATGTTCTTGGTGTAATTATACTGTAAATTCAAATTGCATCTGTTCCTTAATGATTTTAAGAAAGCAAATTTTTTTTGAAGTGTAGTCTCTTGATACAAATAGTGCTTCATGTTGTACAAGTATGAATTATTCAAAGTTTATTTGTTCGGATATAGCGGAAAATGCTCTGGGCGGTGAAGTTTACGTCTCTGACGACGATTCAGGTTTTACCACTCCATCCCTCCCCAAGCCCCAAGCTCAGAAAGATGTCACAAAGATGGAGTAAGTTTGTTAAAGCTGTAGTTTTTGTTTTTATCAATAAATACTGATTATAAAGGACTTGATTATTTATCAATGTATTTAATTCTGCTGATTTTTTAGCCCACGTAATCCGGAGGGCCTAACAGCTCTATGGGTCGGAAATGTTTTACCAGATAAAGTAGACGATAAAAAACTTTTGAAAATCTTTTCTAGGTGAGTATGAAATTGGAAATGCTATTACAGATATAAAGTTATTTAATGATTTTAAAGAAAGAATAACCCATTTGGTTTTTTTTTCTATCAGATATGGATCTGTGACTAGTGTTCGGACTTTACCAGAAAAATTCTGTGCTTTTGTAAATTTTAAAACGAAGGAGGCTGAAGGGAAAGCCATGCAAAGTTTACAGGTGAATATTTATATTTCTCAGGTGTAAAAGATTGGTTTACAGGTAAATTGTTCATATTTTTATGGTGTAAAAGATCGGTTTACAGGTAAATTGTTCATATTTTTATGGTGTAAAAGATCGGTTTACAGGTAAATTGTTCATATTTTTCTTGTGTAAAAGATCAGTTTACAGGTAAATTGTTCATATTTTTCTGGTGAAAAAAATCGGTTTACAGATAAATTTCCCTCTTTTTTTCTTGTGACTGTGATCATTTTATGGGGGAATTTCTGAATGGAGAATTTTACGGAAAAATGAATAAAACTTTCATGCAAAATGTTTTCAAAAATATATCTTAAATGCAAACTCATAGTTTATTCAAAATTAACTTTATGTGAGAAACAATCATTCATAACGGAAGGATGTAAACAACTCTGAGAAAAATGCCTCATATTTTTGTGTCAGTGGTTAAGAGAGAGCTTCTCCCTCAGATTTAGTGAGAATAAGAAAATTTATTAATTATCTAATAATTAATATAGGGAGCAGAATGTGGAGGCCAGAAGTTACTGATAAAGTTCCCTGACAACCCCATAGTAAATAGTGGTACACTTACGATACGGAAAACCCCCAGTACCAGTAGCCCCCAGCAGAGACAGACATTTGTAGGGTGAGTCATTAAAGAGGGGGGGTAGACTTAAAAAACACTAGGGTAATAGAGGGTGAAAGAGAGGAGGAGGCAAGACTCAACCAAACAATAGGGTTATACATGTTTATACCAAACAATAGGGTTATACATGTTTATACCAAACAATAGGGTTATGCATGTTTATACCAAACAATAGGGTTATACATGTTTATACCAAACAATAGGGTTATACATGTTTATACCAAACAATAGGGTTATACATGTTTATACCAAACAATAGGGTTATGCATGTTTATACCAAACAATAGGGTTATACATGTTTATACCAAACAATAGGGTTATACATGTTTATACCAAACAATAGGGTTATACATGTTTATACCAAACAATAGGGTTATACATGTTTATACCAAAAAATAGGGTTATACATGTATATACCAAACAATAGGGTTATGCATGTATATACCATATTTCATTCTAAAGAGGTAGGTGTAAGCTTTTGAATGCAAACAGAAATTCAAAATATTATTTTAAAAATGACTCAGACTTTTGGAGTACACTGCAGATGTGTACATTGTTTAATAAACAATATTTTGAATGCATAAAAGAAAAAAAAATCCACATTTTTACTGAGCTTTTGATGCATGCATACACTTTCAGAAATCAGCTGAATGTTTGCATCTCAAACATCAATATCTGTGTTATAAGTGATTCTTCCAACTTGCTTCATGATATTTATATCATGGAGGTTTGGGATGCAAAGATTTAACTGTATATCAAGTAAAAGAATCATTGTTCTAGTCCTAAGGAATTTATGGATGTAGATTTCAAGTGTGTCGATATCATTGTGTTGTTACAATACATGGATAGTTTATATATAGCCTTCTCAATCACTGCCTTCCTACTATTTCCTTGTGTAAAAACCAGGTGGATTTGCATGATTTCGTTGCCAGATCATTTTATGCATCATTTAGTTCTAGTGAAAGTTAATCAAATTTAAGATTAATATTGATTTAAATGACATAAAGTCATTTGAAATAAGTTGTGTCCATTATTATTCTTTCATTAAAAATCTGCATTCACTGTACATTGCTTTCTGATTGCAATAAAGTATTAATGGTAATATGTAGAGCAGATATCAGGTTTAGGCTCAAAAGAATTTTCAAATGCTTGACTCTTAGTATTTGATTTGACAACTCTGGAGAGTTCAAAAGAGGAATTTCTTAATCAAAACTGAATTTCATTAGATTTTAAAGCTCTTTTTTTCAAAAGAAAAAGTTTGATTACATCATAAACAACTAAATTTTACAGACAAAGTTTTATACATACAAAGTCAGTGTCATCTTCTGACTTCATTATAGACAAGACAGGACTTGTTCATCTTCCATTTGAATTCAAAATACAGGAATCATTTTGCTTTATATGTTTTTCTCTAATACTTCATTTTACATGTAACTGGGCTTGGAGATTCCATAGATTGTTGAGACTTTAATTTAGAAAGTATTGAATTATCACTATCAGTCTTCATGGTCTTTATCAGAAAATACTTTTAGTTGAACAGTAAAGAATACAAAATATCAGTCCAATGTTATTTTTTAAAAAAAATTTTAATGTGACAATTGTGTGCAACACACAGAATATTTAGAATGTAAAAAGAAAGCAAATTAATTGATGCTAAATTATGAATTTATTGACTGCCTTTTTTACATAGGTACCTTGGACTTCTTGAATTTGTTATTAGCAATAGGATTCAAGATTAAGCTTATCTTCAGCATGCCTAGAGTGATATGAATACATGTATATTGAATTTATGAAAAGGCCCAAACTTGCTTGCACATTTTTAAAACATTTTGTTCAATCACCTTTCAGTTCATCCGAATCATAAGCTCCAATGACAGAGCTTTTCTGACATATGCACCTATGTTTATATATCTGACAAAATCTTTTCATAATCTCATTTTGTTCTATGCAACCATATCACAGAAAGGTAATTTTAAGAGAACTTGCCACAAAAAAAGATGTTGGTTTTAGATGCCACATGTCATTGCAAACTAATTGATCCTGAAATAAATAAATTTATATTCAACCTTCATTTATATTTTCATTTAGAACATCTCGGAAATTTCACATAAAATGGTAAGAAAGTCTTTTTGATCACTTCATTCTCCATTTTTTTTTTTCTAATCAATGTTCTTTTTTCTTATCGGTGTCATTGGAAGTGGCTTGTTGTCATACAATAAAGAATTTTCATCCCAAGATCGCTTTCATCTCACAGAGTTATATATGAAGGGGAATATTTACCATGTTTACAGTGACAAAATATTAAAATGAAGATAAAGAAATTTATTACTGCAGCACATGAATTAGCAGTAGATGTAAGGTTCAACTAATGCTTCTTGTCTTGCAGTCTACTATGGCTTTATATGCATGTTACGTGGCTTATTTGCTTTTGACTTAGGAGCTGTGTTATGCATATCAGTGGAACTTGTCATGTCTCTGGGCACAATGTGGCTCTTATCATGCTTGGCTATTAAATGTTAATTAATTCTTTCCTTAAATTTAATGCAAGAAATATTGTATTTGAATTTTTTTTTTAATTAAAAAATCAGAGTAAGTTAAAATGATTAGAATTTTTGTTAGAAACAATCCACTTCCATTTTTGTCATGAATCACTGGTAAATATCTCTAGGTCAGTGCATCTGCTTTCTTTAATTTGCTATCTACAGGGTGTTACAAAAATATATTCCCATTGTGCTTGTTAAACATGTTAAAAAGATAAGCAACTTTTGATATTTTTTTCAAATGAATGTTTCATAGATTTGAGTTTAAGTCTACAAGGAGACAATATTTTGGATATGGAAATGTGTCCAACCATATTAATTAATTTATCTGCATCATGTCTAGGTTGAATTTATTTCAATGTGTGCCTCAACATGATGTACACTGTATGAAAACCAAATATTTTGGATGTAATAAAGACTTTGATGAAGGCTTATGAAGAGTTCAATCCTTTAGCATTAATAGTATTGGTATAATATCATTACTGGTGTAAAGATTTTCATTGCAGTCTTTGATTGTCAGAGGAATTATACAAACAAACCATGAATAGATGTAAATCTGAAACAGATTTTGATATCATACATATAAAACAGGTTTTGGGAAAAAAAATTTTGAATTTGCTACTACAATAATTGAAAAATAATAATAGGGGTGGAATTGGTATATTTTGTACAATGTCAGTATGCATTTATTTATTCAATGTGCATGTTTATTTTCTTATTTTTAACAAAAAAGTTTCTTAGTGGTAAAATGACTTTGTCCAAAAATGTTGTCTGTCATTGTTAAATTTCAAGATTTCTTTTCATTATCACCTATAACTTGAAATCAGTGTGTCTGACATGAATTTTAAATTTAAAATTCTAAGAAAGATAACTCTCCGTCGAGTATGATTGAAGAGGTATAGATGGGTGAATGAATGCACATACCTTTTAATATTGATTTAATTATTAGACAGTATAGATGGATCATGTGACACACAAGTATGAATTAAAGCTTACAAGAAAAGTGTACCATTGAAAAATTGTCATCAATGTAGCAATATTTTATCACAAAACCTTAGAGTTTTCACAAGGAACTTTTTGCTCAATAATTGTCAATGAAACCCCCCTGGGAGAATCAAGGGCTGTTTCCAGGAAAATTTCAATAGACTTTCTTTCAATAAATTGTGTTGAGGTTTTTCAAGAAACTTAGAGAAAGTGTACCATTGATTTATAGGTTTTCAAGTAGAATTGAAAATTATTTCTTTGACAGTGTATACACTTTTTATTGAAAGATATCTGTTAAATTATTAACAGAAAAAAGTTCCTCAAGGAATATACAAAAAGAATTTTGCAGTACTTGACCTTGGACAGGATACCATTATTAAATTACTTGTTCTACCCCAAGAAATTGCTGAAAAACAGGCGCACAGCTAAAATTCATAATATTTCATCTGTGGTTAAACAAAAAACATTTGATCGTATGATTTGTTACACTGAAAATGGACTTGTTCAGAGATAGGCACCACTTATCAAATGATTTGCCCGCCAATCAAAATAGGTTGTCCTGGGCGTGGGGCCATGTTATCTGTCGAGCCCTGTGTAGAGAGTGTTCTCTTTATATTTCCAGAAAAGCGGTCTCTGCCCAATATCAGAACTCTACAGCAGTGACCAGTACAGCAGTGGAACAGAAGATCACCACGGGACCCGTGAACGGGGACGAATGTTATTTCTGGAGAACCACGGGGTGTTCTTTCGGGGACAAATGTCGCAATAAACACTTATCCTCCAGCAAAGGAGTGGACAAAAAACCGTGGCAGAAAACGTAGCAAATCTAGCGTCTAAATACAATTCACAATACCAGGTTGTCTTTCTCTAGGTGCTGCGTAGGTAACCATAAATTTTTTGGAGATTTTTTTTTAATAAAGGTTAAAATAAATTCATGTTATACATGTACCAGTATGTGTTTTAAATGTTTTAGATAAACATGTATAATGGATGACATGTAAATAAGTTCAGGGAGTTTTTAAAAATTGTTTTATCTCTAAATCGGCTGAATAACAGCAAGACAAATCTTTTTGATATTCATGAAGTCAAAATTACATCCAATTCATCTTGCAGTAAAGACATTAGATCTATTGGTACACTGCGCTCAAGTTCACCTTTACACATGGGAAAAATATTCATGGCAACTTGTAAAAAAAAATTATTTTTCTGAGATCTGAAAAGATAATTATTTTGGGTTTCCTGGAATTGTGATTGTTTTTATTATAATTTTGTTTCTTAATGTATACAAAAATATTTTATGGCCAAAGTTTGTATCAATATCAGGACAAAGATTCTCTCATTAACTAGTCACATGTTTATATCAATATTTACTATTACCTATGTATTTGCAAGGTATAGTTATCCTAGAGTTGTCTTCTCCTGGCTTGAGGTCAGGCAGCATTAAGAAACTGGTCAATCTTGTTTATTATAATATTGTTGACTATTTTTGTATTAAGGGCATTATGCAGCCAAAAAACATGACTTTGTTTAATGTTTCTGAACACCCAGTATTGTTTCAATATATTTACAAAAAGTTTTTATATGACATGGTTAGTTGTAGTATTTTAAAAAAACTTGTAAGAATTGATTTTTTTCTGCTGTATTTTTTTTTGTAGGTTCTCGAAGACCTGGTAATTAAATTTTTTTTTAAATTGAAAAAAAGATAGGTCAGAAATTTATTGGAAATTAATCCTCATTGAGATATTGCCTGATGATGATTTTATTACCAGTACTTTATGTTTGGCTATTATTTTAGGTTGCAATCTCTGATTTCTATTTTTCTTAAATGTAGTATAGCATTGTTCATATAATGTCTCTATATAACAATGGTGATGTTGACATTCAGTGATTCAAGTGTTCAGAAATGCTTCCTTCTTGCAAATGTTTAAATGTGATAAATTCTGTCATATGAAAATGAAAGAACTCCACATGTTTTGTGTATTCCGTTTATCCACGGAGGAAAATTATCTCGAAATTATTTTAATATGCATTTATGATTTTTGCAGAATTATTCAACTTGCTTTATAAACATACCTCTTTTTTAAAGAATGTGCATTTATTTATGTAATTCACTCTGTAAATTAAAATGTGAAAAATATTGATGCTTGAAAATCGAAAACATTTTCAGCAAGAGTTTAAAAAAACTACAGATCTGTTCAAAGTTAGGAATTTAATTACTGTTTAAGGTTGGATTGAAAATTTGATGTGAGGACATAATCTCCTAGTGATATATTTACAGACTGTCACAAATTGTATTCCGTTATAAATGTATAAACATGCACAAAGGGTATAAAAAGATTAACTGTATTTACTTGTTGAATTTGAAATGAAACTTTAATTTATCAGAACTTAATTCCTTGAACAATTTAAGATTTTAATAACTTCAATGATACATATCTCTTTATTGACAGAACATACATTATTATATACTGCAACTAACATGTCACAGATTTCAAGACAGAATTTTTGTAAATGTTTTTGTAAATTCATAAAAATATGTTTTTTTCAAAATTCTTTTCAAATTATTTTCAATTCTGAAGTCAGATAATTGTATAAATCGTCATACTGTATAAATATTTTTCCCGATTTTCTTTTGCTCTGTATCATTAATAAGTTGGAATTTTCTTTGAATATATCAGTGATGTAGACTTTGACTGGAACCTTGGTGAACTCTCATATATTACAGTCAAGTTACTATGTCACTAATTCCACTTTTCTGACAATTGTAGCTCTCTGAGACAGAAACTTGGACAGATTTACACTACCATGACTGTGTAAACTTTATTGTCCTGGAGAGAGAAATTCTGCAGCTACTACTTTTCCAGCATCATTCAGAGCAATGACCTTAAAATTGTTACAGAATTAAATGAAAAAAATTTCATGTATTTTAACATATAAGAGTTTTAGCAAGAAAGGTTGCACAAAATATTGGATATCAATTTATTATGCTTTTTCAAATTTTCAAAAAAATGGTACGGCTTAGCCAAAATTTGCTTAAAATGTGTACATGTAAGAAAGTGTTGGAACTTTGTTGATATTTGTTATTAGTTGTACAAAGGTGCAGGTGTTTTTATGAGAGATGTATGTGTAAAATATTTATTTCTCAAATTGGACATCTTCCATTAAATACTTCGTTCAAACTGGTAATGGAAACCATTTTTATTTTTTAAAAATGTGTATCAAACTTTTATAAAGTAAAGTGAGAAAATAAAATATGTTGATGAATATATGAAATATATTACTTTTTGTTTGCTTAGTTGATGTAATGTTGCCCATTTAGACAATCACAAGAGCACAAGTGCTCCAGGAGTTTTAACTCACCTCAACACAATGTTATCATTTTTATGCTACCCATTAGATCCTCCCCCAGCTTCAGTGTCCCAGTTAAAGTTTAAGTATTTTAAAAGTTTATTTCTCAGTAAGTTAATATATTAGTCCATCCTGACCAAAACTAGCCTGGATGAGATCTCTAGGGATGGACACTTCCAGACTTGCTTTGAATTTTGGTTCTGACATATACATTTTCGAGATAAGTGTTTTTAGCTCTACTGGTCAGAGACCAGAAGAGCTTATGTGATAGTAATGCGTTTGGCGTCCGTCCGTCTGTCTGTCTGTCTGTAAACAATTTTTCAAAATGCTACTCCTCCTAAAGTTTTGATCTGATTTCAATATAACTTAGCATATAAGTAGACTACACTAAGATACTTAATTTTGTGTATTGGTTTTGTTGGTATTGGTTTTGTTGTCGGTGTTGGCGTTGTTACTAAAAATAGAAATTTCTGTGAAATTCTTTCAAAATGCTACTCCTGCTACAGTTTTGGTCTGATTTCAACACAACTTGGCATATAAGTAGACTGCACTAAGATACATAATATGTATCGGGTTTTGATTTGGATGAACGGTGTAGGCATTGTTACTAAACATAGAAAATTCTGTAAAAATTCTTCCAGAATGCTACTCCTCCTACAGTTATGGTCTGATTTCAATATAACTTGGCTGATAAGTAGACTACACTTATATACATAATATATACATAATTCTGTGTATCGGTTTTTGATTTCGACGAACAGTTTTTGCGTTGTTACTAAAAATAGAAATTTTAGTGAAATTCTTTTAAAATGCTACTCCTCCTACAAATTTAGTCTGATTTCAATATATAGTTTAGAACACAAGTAGACTATACTTTAAAAATACATACTTCTATATATTGGTTTTTGATTTTGTAAAATTCTTTCAAAATTGCTACTCCTCCTACAGTTATGGTCTGATTTCAATATAACTTGGCATATAAGTAGACTTCACCAAGATACATAATTCTGTATTGGGTTTTGATTTCAACGAATGGTGTTGGCGTTATTACTAAAAATAGAAATTTCTGTGAAATTCTTTCAAAATGCTACTACTCCTTTTGGTATGATTTCAATACAACTTGGCACACAAGTAGACTATACTAAGGTACATAATTCTTTATATCCGTTTTTGACTTCAATGAACATTATTACCTTGGTTAATAAAGATAGCAATTTCTGTTACTCTCAAAATGCTACTTCAAATACAGTTTTTGTCTGATTATAATATAATGTGGCATGCAAGTAGACTACACTGAGAACATAAATAGTACTTTCCTCTTCCTTTGCTATAAATACAAACCAGTAGAGCTTCAGTCTCGACAGAGACTTCTGGTTTTGGGAATAGCTCTTTAATTATGTTATTAGTTCTGATTTAACCTTTATGGATGATGCAAATAGGGATGGACGCTAATAGGGCTGTGTATTGAGTTAAGAATTTCAATACGATACAATACAATATTTTTAAAGTGATATGCGATAGATTTGATTCTAAAACAAGTCCATCAGAAAAGGCTTCTTGATCATTTTTATGCATAAATTTCATAACAATTAAGTGTTTTATTACCCATTTTAAAGTTCATGTCTCATTGTCTATACAAATAACACTTCAAGATAAATCTTTTGACGACAGTAAAATCAACATGTTCAAATAATTTAATTTTACTTGTAACACGCCATTTGATTGGATTAAAAATTTTATTCATTTTGTATAACATAACTTGCCTACGTCACAATGAGTTACGTCAAAAAACGTATTACTCCGCTAGACGTTACTTTTAAAATTAAATCATTACAAGTTTGGCTTTCCAGAAAGCCCGAAATGTCATCTCTTTGGCTTCATTAATGTCACAGAATAAACAGTAAAGTGTAATTTTTTTCTCAACTATTACAGATTTTTCTATTCTTCTGGGGAAGGGGAGTGGCAGCTTACCTGAACAATTTCAGATTAGGAAAAAGGACAGTGATCAAAATCTTATGCTGTGGATGAGAAGGGAATATTTTGATTTTTTTTTTCGAAAAACAAATTCATTTTGTTAAGTACATGACTATACTCGAACAAAAAGTGTGGATAAGGGAGGAGCTGGCATTGAACAATTACAGCAGTAAAAATTTAAAAGATCTGGTACACAGATTTGTAGATCTGATTTTCTAAAATTGTTTAAATAATATCACGATTTATATGTTGCAATAGCATTTTACACTGCATGAAATATACTAAAATAATGCTTCAAAGTCTCTTTTATCTGAAAATTATCAAAGCTACAAACTTTGAGACAAGTTTCATTGACATATATCCTAGCACTTTCACAAAGTAAGCTTAATCCATGATAGAGATAACTCTTTATGACAAAAGTGCCCATTATCAGTTAATAAATTTGTCAAATGGAAGAGTTTTTTGTGCAATTTTGCCCAGTAAGCCATGCTATAATTGAATTTTACATCGCATTTCCATTTCCTTTTAATAATCATAAGATTATTTTTAATTTAAAAAAAAAATGTTTATGTCCCACTACGCAGTTTTTGTAAAATTTGAATTAAAAAAAATCACAAGAATTACTCGGGTAAAATCTTAGCTTTCCTTTTGACGTTACATATTGCTTGTATATCGCAGCTTCTTACTCTATGTACTCTGACAGCGGACAGAAGCGCTAACTTAATCAACTCAAAACCTTCCCAAAGATTTCACGTTAACTAAATTCCCATTCCTTAAAGCATTTGCGTCGGAAGCAAATTAATAGAGGGGGCGAGGGCTAAGGGTAAGAATTTTTTTTTAAACCTACCCAAAAAACCTGACAAGCAAAAAAAAAAAAAAGAGGAAATGTCTTTTTCCAAAATACGAAAATCCTATTTCGTGGGGGGGGGGGGGGGGGGGGGGGGGGGGGGGTAGTTCGAACTCCAGTACCAAAAATTTTCTTCCAAACACCAACATTTTTCCCAATTTTAACCTATACTAAGACGTATCTGTGGAAAGTGGGGGGGGGCTAAACTTACGAAGATATGTTCGATGTCTATACCAAATATATACTTGGAACCCCTAGCACCCCCCCCCCCCCGGTTCTGACGCCTATGTAAAGTGATATGGTCGTCAAACCCCTTTGGTTTTAAGGGGGGGGGGATGAACTAAACTTACATCAAAAGGTTAACTTTTCAAAATCAACTTTTAACAGCACTGGTGGATTTAGAGGGTGCCTAGACTCACAGTTTTTTTGTCCAAAATATACATTATATTTAATTAAATCATTTTTTGTGTGGCCCCTACCCAACGTTCACAGGCTTTTAAGCATAAGTAAGTAATAACATTTAAATGCTATCAGCTAAAATCAAGCATTTACAAATTACCAACCCTGAACTTACGGCTGTTTTCGGAATATACATGTGCCATTAGTGGCCGTCCAAATTCACGTGCAGTGCGTATATTTTTTTGTGTGTTTTAACTTTATCTGCATACTAAACATATAAACTATTATGTATTATATTTGGTCTTCATTTCAATTATATAGGAGGAGTGAATTAAAGATGTTTTTGACATTTATGCAATTAAAACTGCATAAAGAAAATGATTGCAAGTTCTTTAATCATGATAAATCCTTTAAAAGAATAGATTATACATGCAAGAAAATACTCATAATCATTCTTTGTGATCTTTCATTCAATGTCTGTAGTTTTTTTTATAGACATTAATGTATCCGCTTATAAGCTGTGCTTTTAATTATGTTCCCCAAACGAAGTTGGGGAACATATTGTTTTTACTCTGTTTTTTATTATTATTATTTTTCTTCTTCTTCCTGGGTACTTTTTTGTCCGCGAGTGTTCTTGTAAACTGTTCACCCGAAGTAGGTAAAACCTTTTTAGGGTTAGTAGACATGTTATGTATAATTGCGGAATCAAGGTCATTTTGCGTGCACGTGCTGGCAAGAGCGCGCACGTGCAACACGTGAAATGACCAATATAATGGATATTGCCGTAACTTTTCTATTTTTTGATAAAAATTTTTGAAACTCATAATATAAGGATACATTAGTAGTATTGACAAGGTGGCATGGTCAAAATAGCAAGATCTCACGCGCATGCACGTGCGCTTCGCTCTGATTGGCTGAAACTAAAGTCTCAATATCTTTCTTGTTTCTTGTCATAATCCTTTGAAATTTTGAACATAGTCCTACATTATGAAGTTCTACAGCGTGATATATAAGAATTTTCATGAAAGCATGCGCATGCGCGCGTGCTGCAATCGGATTGGCTGAAACTTTAAATGGCTATATCTCCTTTGTTTTTTGACGAAATGCTTTGAAATTTAAAACATAGTCATGCATTAAGATATCCTACAATATGATATAGAAATAAAATCCTGAAATCACGCGCATGCACGTGTGCTTCAAGCTGATTGGCTGAAACTGGAAATGGCTATAACTCCCTTGTTTTTCAACCAAACAGGATGGGATTTAGAATATAGATAGATATAAGGGACTCCTACAAGAAGGTATGGTCATCATGCACGTGCACGCACGTGAGTGCATTTGGAACGAGTGAAATTAAAATTTGTTACTTTTAATACTTTTGGACTGAATGCTTAAATATATAGTATATTAAAATATATCGATAGTGTAGACAAGATGATATGGTCATAACGCACATACATTCACATGTGCACGGGATATAATTGGTATCCTTCTGGGAAAACGTTGTTAAAGTCAAAAATGCACAGAGTTTGTCTTATTTAATGAAGCTTACAGGAAATATGGCACCAAAAGGGAGTTGGGGAGCGTTTGGGGAACATCTGTAACGGTTCCCGTTACAATTAGCACTAGTTTCTCAATGCATTTGATTTTATAATCAGACATGTATTATTTTTTTAAAAAATGACACCGCGTTATAGAATGACTAATGTACCAAAAAATTGAAGTTTTCACCATCAATTCCTATTAGTCAGTAATGCGATTGTTTTTATTTGATGTTGTTTTTCTGTGAATTCTTGGATCCACGCCTCGGCTGCAGAGGATCTTTACACACGCGCTGACCTAGTTAGAAGATTCTATCGAGTTCTGGCCATCATTTAGGTAATAGCCAAGAAGACTTTACATATAAGAACATACAGTGCATATTTTGAAAAACCTCATTATTCAGGCGATTGTGTATTGGTCTCTGTATGATTTCTTTGCAGCCTGTTTTCTTTATCAATAATAAGGCAGATCGCTCGTTGTTTACATCTCTATATTTAGAAAATCGCATCATCGCGTCAAACTGAGCAGTCGGTGATTTTCGGGTGGCCTCGCACTTTTTGAATGTAGCGTAGTGGAGTCAGCCGAGGATTGCAGACTGAAAAATAGCTGCTTACACTGGGACTTCACATCAGGAAATCAAACTTAATGTGTCATCTCTCGTAAGAGATGACAATAAGCATCGTACTGCTTTTCTAAATTTTCCTTGGCTTTCAGATAGGCCTAACCCGAAAGTAGATATCACACTTCTAAGCTAGTTCTACTAAAAGAAAACCAGTTTACAGGCTACTTGGAACTTGTGTAGATTCTCACTTGAGATATTGTAAAACATCGAGGATACCCGAAGAATTAATGGAGACTAGGACTTCACTTCCGGCATACAATCTTAATGTGTCATCTCCCGAGGGAGATGACAATGAAGCCTTGTTCTGGGGAGAAAATTATCTCATTGTCTGTACTGAAATTAAATCATAAGGAATGAAGCTTATTTCAACTTATATTATACGATATAACAAAACTTGGGGCAGTTTACGCTTTTTTATAAACCGCTTCGCGTAGATAATATAGATAGCATAGAGTTATCTAAGCAGGGTCATTCGCGATGCAGCGTAACCATATGTAGATACAGTACATGTATACGTCGGTCGATCAAAATTCATTTTATTTCCTGAAATCTATGTTACATGAACTCATCAATTAAAAAATAAATAATCAAACATTTAAAATAAATACAAAAACTTCTAATGAGAAACATTAAATACTTACTGATATTTCATCGCCCATTCTTCGTATAATATAAGTTGAAATAAGCTTCATTCCATAAATAAATTTCTCTTTGTATTTTGTAATTTTATAAAAACTGTGTGATTACAAATTATATACTAGTAATGATTGAACAGTTTCAATTAAAAAACGTGAAATATAAGAACTGCGAACGATAGTATTGTTCTCCCGCCTACCTCCAAGTCATTTTCAAAAGTTGACATATTCGATGACTTTTTCATATTTATTATAGATAATTATATGAATTTTCAGAAAACATTACTTATTTGGGAAAACAAGGAGAGATAACTCTAAAATTTTGGTAATACTTGTGTTTTTCGCTATAGAAATCAATGGAAAACGGAAATTTTTTTTAAAACATCTTTCACCCCCGTGTCACAAAAAATCCTTTTTACAGGTAATATGGATTGGTATTTCACAAATTCGTACCAAAGCTTTTTGTGTGACACGGGGGAACATATGTTTATTGACAAAAAAACGATAAAAATGCTTATTTTACACCAATTTCAAAGCGATTTACAACTGAAACATGGTACTTTATTGAAATATTTAAACACTGCGACATTTAAGTCCGGACACGACAAAGTCTGGACTTTTAGGTACCCTTTCGAAAAGACCTACATTAGATTTTTTTCTATATTTTGGTGGGATTTTTTATTCTGACCTCATCATGTCAATCTCAACTTCCACATTGTAGTAGTTTTCTCATAAACCTCTGTCAAAACCTAAAATCCCATGGGAGAATGGCGGGATTTTTCATCCCACCAAAAATCCCACCAAAATCCCATGGGAGAAAAAAATCTTTGAGGGATTTTTTCTCCCATGGGATTTTTTCTCCCATAATAGGCGACATAGGATTAAAAATCCCATATTTGCCCTTCTTAGGATTAAAAATCCTGCAAAGTACATAATACTGGGTATTTTTAATCCCATGGGATAAATAAATAAGCAGATATGGGAATAATGGGATAAGATTGATGCAATGTCTGAATATACTTTATGAAGCATTTTATCTTCAATCATATACAAATTCAAATTATTTTTTATGTGGCAGATCTAGAGGCATAACAATGCAAAATTGACTGTTATCATGGTTATATATCCATTGTTTAACTGCTTTTGTAGAGCCATTTTAATTAAAGTGAGGGTCATAAACAAATACTATTGCCAGAGAAAACTCAACCAAATGACTTGCCAAGAGAAGAGGAGTGTCTGAGATACTGATTTTTATTTGTTAAGAAAAAGTACAATCAACCGAAAGGGGACTTAAATTTGTGCGAGTGACACTGTCTTATCTTTGTTTGCATACAATACTGAAATCTCCTGATTCTGTTGAGTAATGACCAGTTTCCAAAACTGCTTCCTGATGGAAAAAACTGCATTAGTGGGAATCTTCTGTAAACACTTGGATGGACAGCAATTCTTCTTTTTTAAAAAACTATAATAAAAAAATCCTTTGATCCACCACAAATATTTTAAAATAAAAAATTTACTCCTCAAGGATCCACCACTAATGTAAGTTAAGACCATGATCACACATGGCATATAAGCTTAATGTTGAAATCAGTTAGCCATAATCATTTATATCCTTTGATCCACAACAAATATTTAAAAAAAAATAAAATTAATATCCACTCCCCATGGATCCACCACTTATAAGTCTAGATCTTGATCATACATAACATATAATCTTAATGTTTGAAATCAATTAGCTATAAGCCTATAATCATTAATATCCTTTTACCCATCACAAATACATGTATTTAAAATTAATATCCACTCCCCTTGGATCAACCACAACTACTATATAACATAAATATCCACTCCCCCTTGGACCCATCCCTTTAAAATTAAGATCATGATCAAACAGGACATATAAGCTAAATGCTGATATAAATTAACCACAATCATTGATCATTAATATTCTTTGATCCTGCACCCACCACAAATATTTAAAAAAGATTAATATCCACCCCCTTGGATCCACCACTTATAAGTTTAGATTTTGATCACACATGATATATAAGTTAAATGTTTAAAATCAATTAACCATAAACATCACATGATTATTATTGATTCCTTTGACACATTACAAAATTTAATACATGTATTTAAAAATATATCTATCCACCCCCTTGGATCCACCTCAACTATCAAAACAATTACTGGTGAAATATACATGCCTTTGGTCCATCACTTATCACACAAAGAAAGGTTACTTAAATGTTTAAATAAATGCGCAATAATTATTAGTATATGTTATGATGATCTACAATAAGCATAATAAGTAATTAAAAATTCAATATCAACTCCCCTTGGATCCACCACTCATAACTTTGGACCATGATATCACATGACTTATAAGCAAACTGTTTGAAATCAAATAGCTATAATCAAAAAGATAAAGCCTCTTAATTAGATCAACCTACAAATAACTCATTTTGATTTGTCTGGGGTGAATGTGAAATTCAAAACCATGCAATAAACAAAGGAAAATATTGGAACCCATTCCCTTTAGATCCACCATCCTGTCTTTTGGATATTGATCACCAATCTGATTTATTCTCTTTATCTTTTAATCATTATGTTGGGTATCTTCATCACCTTTATGAATGAATATATAAGAATGAAATTTAATTACATCTCGTATGTTTCTCTTTATTAACCTAACTGAAATAACCACCTACCGCCAAAAAAAAAAACCCAGGTACATGTAATGAACATGATGAAATAAGACATTTTTATCAATGCATTCAAAGCTTATAACACTACGGTGCTTTATTTACACTGTACCACTAGTTAGTTTTTGAAATGTATCCCTATCACCATGATCACATCCATCAGCTTGACTATTAAAACTACATTGGATAACAAATCTATAGTTTTTACATACATTATGTTCACTATAATTAATGTTAGAATTTATATGTTGGAAGTGAACAATAATTCTTTATGTTTCTAATTTAGTGTTGCTAGGGGTTTTGAAAAAATATCAAATTGTGAAAATGTTTGCATTATTCAAAGAAATATACAAAAACAAGAATTGTTTGTGAAACACTGTGCCCCCACAGCAACAAAGTTTGAAAAATCTATTCTTAGCATAAAGATTACAGTCAAGGTCACAAGGTCATTGACCTCGGTGTCGTTTGAAAGCACTTAACTAGTGAAGTAGGCATACCAAATATACTTGTCAAAATTTCTAAGTCCCCACTTTTATTTTTTCAAAATTTTAAAAACCTTAATTTCAATTTACTAGTTGCTTACAAATATGCCTTTAATTTGCAATACTTACCTGTCAAGGCCAAAAAAATTGTAATCGAATGTGTAATTACTTGACCGTGACCGTTTTTGTTGAAAAGCATGAAGTTCAAATTCCATATGTTTTTCGGGTTTATTCTTAATATTTTTTACTTCCATGTGTTCTCCATCTTTTATTGATCATAACGAAAAACAGAAAATGTTTGAATAAAATGCGGTGTATGTCCACACAACAATGTGAAAGTGAAGTTGAAATGGCCTAAGCTGGTCGTAGTAAACGAAAGTTCTGTTTTTCTTCACTGTATGACTTTATTTTACTTAAAACCTTTATAATTACCACCCGGAAAACCTACAAAGCGCACCTGAATTCCTTTTAACCGTTAAAAATTGCTAGATTTCAACAAACACCACAAAATCATCCTAGAGTTTATCCGGAAAAATCAATGGAACCGGAACCGAAAGTGCCCCAGTGCTCCAAGACACACTTGCTTTTAGGTCGCAAAATGGCGACCTAAAAGTATTTTTGGTCGCCATTTCAGAATTTCTGCTCGCAAATATTTCACTCGCCATAAAAAAAATACATTTTGTGAATAAAACTTAATAATTTAAATAAGGATATGTATTATGTTTTTATTATATCAAAGATTACTTATTACTGTTACTATAAAAATTTGCTAGGTTGAATGAATTATTTGTATTGAATACATGTACCCTTATGGTTGTACAGAAGAACACAAATAATCTAATTACAGAAATAAAATTTTATCAAATGAAAATACAAGCTTGACAGCTGTTGAGACAGGACTTCGCCTGCTGTTTGTCATGTTTACTTACTACTACGTACCTAACCCATTACATAGTCATTATAAATGGCGCCAAAACACTCTTTCTTAGCATGAATCATTGTGACATGCAGGCAATTGACCAAATGCTTCAATAACAAGGTCGGATCTTGGAAATTAAAAAAAGTTTCGATGTCATTCTATCAGGAACATTATTTATACACGTCTCTGGTTCTAATCAAACTTTGTACAGCATCAGCATGCTACCATAACATTACGTGATCCAAGTCCATGCGACGCTTTGTAAAGTGTATTTAAGTATATGTCTTCAAACATTTTCTTGATCGAGAATCTTTACAAATGAAATCTCGATCCCGATCTTAAAAATGGACGTTTCCAGCCATATTTTCTCAGTCGCGAAAATGCGAGTGTGTTTTCATTTTGAGTCGCAAAATCAATTTTTTGGTCGCAAAATGCGACCATTTTAGTCGCAACTTGGAGCACTGTGCCCTCCCCTCAATGTCAAACTGGAGAAGTGGGGAATACATGTAAGAAGACGTTAAGTAACTATTGTTGACAAGGCACAGACAATTTTGATAAGCCCCCTTGTCTTCCTAATCTCAACCCTAAATAGCATGTATGGAAGCAGATAGACCGGAGTGTGAAACAGCTTTCCCAGCAGCAGTATCTAGCGGAACTAGAGGACGACCTAGTATCCACATGGAAAAACATTCAATGAAATAGTTTTTCTTAAATAGTGTGAACTCTTTGAGGAACGGTTGTCTTGATTTGAATTCGTTTGAATGGAGAATAATGCAGTATTAAACGTTGTGAATTTTTAATTCTAGGGTGCCTTAACGTTTCTGCATATTGTGTTAAAGTGCTTCAATAAAATAAATCAAGTGAGGAAAAATTATTTTGCTACTTTATTATCCTGTATACTTATTAAGTTATACTGTTAAAATAATTCAATTTAAAAGCGGTATAAAGCAAAAACTTGCCTGGGGACTTAGAAATTTTGACTAGTATATCAAGTCTCTATCTCCTATTGTTTTAAAGTTATACCGAAAGTTCGAAAAATCTAATTTTAGCATATAGGTCACAGTCAGGGTCAAAAGGTCATTGTCCTTGGTGTCAGTTGAAAGTGCTTAATTAGTGGAGTCTATGCATTTTATATATGAAGTTCATCTCTATCTTGATCTGTTCAAAAGTTATGGCTAAAGTTAAAGTTGATAACAAATAGAACAAGCATTCTGAGAGTATTGCATAAGCAATACATGTCCCCTACCGGGTTCCCCTTTTTCTTCTGGATGTCATTTTATAATATGCAAAAGTCATGTCCAAGGTAAAACTGAAAGATTTTCAAGTTGTAAATGCCTTAAAACTAATAAAATAATCCACATTAAGACGAAAATTCAACTCATTTCTCCACCGTCCTTTCCTCGCTGCTTCATATTTTTGTCGACAATCGGAAGTTAGCGCAGTTAGAATCCGATCTCAATTAAGCGATTATGAAAAAATATTCAAAATGCCCTAATTCTGTCAAAAATCAATGAAGCAAAGCAAAATTCAAACTTGATCTGTAACTCATTAAGATACACTCACATACCAAAATTCAGCTCAATATCTGCAAGCATTTAGAAAAACAAGAGGCCCATGGGCCACATCGCTCACCTGAGAAGCTTTGACCATTCTGTTCATTACCAGATTTCCCCCTTGTTATACATAATGCATCCCCACCCTACCCCTATGATCATAATTTAGACATTTTGAAATCTACACTACCCCATGATCCTTCCATGGGCACATATGTTTCAGCTTTTCTGGCCCAGTGGTTCTTGAGAAGAAGATTTTCAAAGATTTTTCCTATATATTTCTATGTAAAACTTTGATACCCCATTGTGGCCCCGCCCTTCCCCCAGGGGTCATGATTTGAACAATTTAAAATCTACACTACATCAGGATGCTTCCACATAAGCTTCCCTTTTTCTGGCCCAGTGGTTCTTGAGAAGAAGATTTTCAAAGATTTTTCCTATATATTTCTATATAAAACTTTGATTCCCCATGGTGGCCCCGCCCTTCCCCCGGGTGTCATTATTTGAACAATTTGGAATCTACATTATACCAGGATGCTTCCACATAAGTTTCAGCTTTTATGGCCCAGTGATTCCTGAGAAGAAGATTTTCAAAGATTTTCCTATATATTTCTATGTAAAATTTTGATTCCCTATTATGGCCCCACCCTTCCCCCGGGGGTCATGATTCCTAAAATCTAGAATCTACACTACCCCAGAATGCTTCCACATAAGTTTCAGCTTTACTGGCCCAGTGGTTCTTGAGAAGAAGATTTTCAAAGATTTTTCCTATATATTTCTATATAAAACTTTGATTCCCCATTGTGGCCCCGCCCTTCCCCCGGGGGTCATTATTTGAACAATTTAGAATCTACATTATACCAGGATGCTTCCACATAAGTTTCAGCTTTTCTGGCCCAGTGGTTCTTGAGAAGAAGATTTTCAAAGATTTTTCCTATATATTTCTATGTAAAACTTTGATACCCATATGATGGTCCAACCCTTCCCCCGGGGGTCATTATTTGTACAATTTAGAATCTACATTATACCAGGATGCTTCCACATAAGTTTCAGCTTTTCTGGCCCAGTGGTTCTTGAGAAGAAGATTTTCAAAGATTTTTCCTATATATTTCTATATAAAACTTTGATTCCCCATTGTGGTCGCCCTTGAAAGGGGGTCATTATTTGAACAATTTAGAATCTACATTATACCAGGATGCTTCCACATAAGTTTCAGCTTTTATGGCCCAGTGATTCTTGAGAAGAAGATTTTCAAAGATTTTTCCTAAATATTTCCATATAAAACTTTGATTCCCCATTGTGGCCCCGCCCTTCCCCCAGGGGTCATGATTTGAACAATTTAGAATTTACACTACCCCAGGATGCTTCCACATAAGTTTCAGCTTTTATGGCCCAGTGGTTCTTGAGAAGAAGATTTTTTAATGACCCAACCCTATTTTTGTCTTTTCTTGATTATCTCCCATTGCAAGGGGATATGTCCCTTCATTTTAACAATTTACATTCCCCTTTACCCAAGGATGCTTTGTACCAAGTTTGGTCAAAATTGGCCCAGTGGTTCTTGAGAAGAAGTCGAAAATGTGAAAAGTTTACAGACGGACAGACAGACAGACGGACGGACAGACAGACAGACGGACGGACGACGGACAAAATGTGATCAGAAAAGCTCACTTGAGCCTTTGGCTCTGGTGAGCTAAAAAGTGTGGAAAACCAAGTGGGACAGACTGACGGGGACAGACAGCTAGACAGACGGACGCAGAGGAAACCTATAGCCCCCCCCCCCCCCCCGGTAGGGGACTAATAAAAGTAGGTCAAACTCCAAGGTCAAGGTCAAGAGGTCAAATTTGGTGGTACCCAAAGAAAGGTTATGTCACAAGTAACACACCTATGAATTATGAAAGCCATAGCCCCTACCACTCAATAGTTATGGGCTAGGTTAAAGTTGGGGGACAAACAGACAGACAGACAGACAGACAGGCAGGACAAAAACAATATACCCCCGATCTTTCGATCCTGGGGCATAATTACAGAACATAATTTCCAGATTTCTTTTTCATCAAACATAGTTTTAGAAGAGGTGTACAAATCCATATAAAGACATTCAAAGTATTGTACCCAGGTCCTTCATTAAGTGAAACTCTGAAACTCCAGGGAAGATCCTAATAAAGTTCAAACTACCGGTATGTTGCGTATGACCTTTAGAGAACTGAATTTTCATTCTGCATAATGCAGTCAGGCGATATTGATCGATATTGCTTTTGCATTGAAATAAATCTAAATGTATGTCAAACTTGATATATTTTTTATTCTGTCAGCTACTTAAACTTCCTAAATATAAATTATTGTTAATTATTTAAAAGAAGACCTAAATTTTTATAAAAAGCATCTACCGGGTATGTGCAACATCATGTCAAGGTCAGTCTATCCCTTTTAGTGTATGGTTCTATTGATTTTTGTCATCCTTTTTATCAAATGCAAGATTTCATGATAATTAATAATTGAATCTAATCATATGTCATCTGCAAGTCTGTTGGTCTGCTCATCTGTCACAAAAACTTAAAACCTTGGTCATAACTTTTGAATGAGATGAGATAGGGCTTTCGACATGTTCAGATTATACATGCATTCCCTGTGGTAATTCCTTTCATAATGAACTAGTGCATGTAACTATGTTTTTAACTAATAATGATTTTTGACCATGGTACCTTGACCTTGAAGTATGACCTACTTTTCAAAAATCCTTTTGACTTTTGATTTAGAAGAGATAGGGTTTCATATTTTACATGTGCATTATCTGTGACATGATATTTCTGTGCATGCTATATCTGACACCTTAATATTTACCTTCATGTTTGACCTAATTCAAAAAAGTGGTGCTACATTAATGACATATGATAGGTCTTTCATATTTCACAAAATATGTCGTATATGCTATCATGGCTTTTATAACAACATTTCACCAAATATGAATAATTCACATGATACAGAAAAAAAAAAATTATGATTCCATAAGGTACTTCCATAAATATCATGTGATTGGTTCTTTGATTTTGACGTTATAATTTTTGGTTCACATTTTTTTTAAAAGAAAAATAGAGATTTTACATCTATACCACTGCAGCAGTTGATCAGATCCACCCTTGTGAGTACCCATAAAAGAACATAAATCCCCCTCCCCCCATTTAGGGCTTCATTTTTGAATTTATTCCAAATGTCAGACCGAACTTTTATTAGTATCCATAAAAATACACTGAACTTGAACTTGATTAACCTTAGACAGGCACAATGTGACATTAATGTCCTGTTCACACGGAGAGTTTAATTCGAATTAAACGTACGTTTACTGCGAATTAGCTTTGCTTAGCGTTCACACGGAGAATTTAATGCGAATTAGTTTACTTCGCATTAGTTTACTGCGCATTAAATTGTTTCACATTAGCTCTGTGTGAACGCTAAGTAAAGCTAATTCGAATTAAATTTTGGGGCATGCGTAATGGCAAAATTAAGTCAAATGCGTAATGTTGGTGGTCAGCTTTAAGTACTTGTGCTATTTTTAAGTGAAAAACTAAGAAAAATTGTGTTAATCACTAAAATATGTCTCCAGACACTGTGACATTATGTCAAATGCATCTGCTTATGCATAAGGTGACGCGATTTGCAAATGACGTCATAATAGCCTTACTGACGCCCGACTGTCAAAGTAGAATTTTAATTCGCAAAACGCAATTTACTTCACATTAGTTTAATTTGCATTAGTTTACTTCGCATTAATTTACTGCGAATTAAACTTGTCATGTGAACAGGGCATAAAATCTAACTGATATGCGACATCCTAGCAGACAAAGTTGCAACTTGTGGGAAAAAGCTATCCATGCCAAAACATATTCCTCCTCCCTTGGGTAAGACAAAAAACTAATAAACGTTATTAAAAAAAATTGACCATGTTTACATCCCAAAAAATCTTCAGTCTCTCTGTGGTAATATCTACCACATAGAGATCCTTGATTCCATTTTGCAAGAAATAACCCCAATCAAATTCATAGCATGCACAGTGTAATGGGCTAGTAACAGCTGAGTAATATACAGGTCCAGTACTGGACCTGATATACTTACATCACTCCAGTCTCGTACACATATTCATTTCTTCAGACACTGACAGCAGAATTCCAATGGAACTTTTGGGGATGATGTTAATGGAGTAATTCACACACGCTAAATCAATCAAACTGATTTAAAAACCTGCGTGAATTAACCCTTGTTAAAATAAAGTTTAGTTTTAAAACTTCTTACTTCCATCATCATTTGATTTTGACAAAGTGTGGACTAAAAGGCCGAATTGACTTTGACCTAGTGTTCACTAAAAGGCCGAAAAGATGATAACCCAACTGCAGTAGATTTATTATTTTTCTAATTGGAATTTTCAAATCTACTTATATCAACTGTATATTAACTGCTCAATCTGGTCTTGTTCTAATTAATTTTTTTTCTCATAATTAATTTACTGTTACAAGGATATGTAAGATACCAACATTACTCAGTTTTCTATAAAAAATATTCATTGAAATATAGCTAAATCCCCCCTCCTCTACCAAGTTAATACTATGGTAAAGTAATATAAAGAAAATGCAGTATATTATACCCCAAAATGGTACAGTAAGAAGTCGGCATAAGAAAAAGTTGCCCCCCCCCCTTCAAAATAGCATTTCCGAATATAGAAACTTGCGTATTTGGGCAATGTTTTTTTTTTTATTTTGTGCTTATCAACTTCTCCAGGCCAAATAATTAAAAACAAAAAAAAAACAAAAACAATCGTCTGGCTCCCCCTTTTAAAAACGATGCTACGTGCCTGAATCATCAGTTGATTTATTTTTCATTTCCATGTTTTTAATTGAAAGAATTAACTATCAATTAATAATTTTTAAGTTTTGTGTTGACAGTTGTGCCAGATGGTATAACAACATGCTATATTGCTATACAATAAAATAAATTTTATACATTTTATTTTATAATTAAGGTCTTCCGTTTCCAACGGAAGACCTTCTACTGATTCTGTTGTAGGGCTGGGTATTGGCCCGAGATTTCGTATTGCGATATATTGCGATATTTTTAACTGTATTGCGATATGTATTGCAATATTTTCAATGTAATAAAAATGGCATTTTCTTACTGTATTTACTTTAATTTACATGCAGAATGTACATAACTATGATAAGTAACCAACACGAAAGAAAAAATCTTGTTGATTTCATTTAAGCTATGCTCTGAAATGTTCCCACAAAACAACGTCTGACTTACTTTTGGCTTAATAACAAACTTTCATAAGTTCATTTTTATATTTAATGACAAAATTCCTTAATCTAAAAATATTGCCAATATATCGATATTACAAAATCGTATTGCGATACGATATTTTTTGTCATTGTATTGCAATATATTGAAATATCGATATTATTGCCCAGCCCTATTCTGTTGGTAAAGATTATTATTCTTTTTTTTAATTTTTCTTCTACTTCCTAGACGCCAACTTTGAGGCCTCGTATCCCGCTCATTTCTCAACGGATTTCGCTCAAATTTTCAGAGGTTATAGACGTTTATAAACTCTATCAGAATGATGACTAAAATTTCAAAAAGTCACTTCCGGTTTTGAGTTATTCCCCTTTAAACGAAAAATCATAGGCTTTCGTTTCCGGATAAAGGCTCAGAGACCACAAAAGCTGGAGCAGAAATTTTACTTGTTTTAGGTAACAGAAGGATTGAAGTTGTGCACATCGGTTTTTGTTTTTCGATTTCTGCATTCAAAATGGCGCTATATAGGGGTCAAAAATTAGAACGCCTAAAAGAGCGAAAATTTACAGATATTTTCCTTTTTATCTTGAAAACTAAAAATATTTTGTTAAGACATGTTGAATAAAAGTTGTGCATAATTACAAAAGCTTTCATTTGATATCATTAAGAAGGGGCTGGCCCCTAAAATTAGGGATCTAGGGCCCTAGAAAGTTTTTGTTTAATATCTCAAAAAGTATTGAGAATTTATAATACGTCAAATAAGCAAAGTTGTTCAAAATGTCAAGCTTTATCTAATGAGATTGTCAAAATACGTCCGGGGACGTCACTTCCGGTCAAACCGGAAGTAGTCAAAAATTGCACTTTTTTGTTGTTCTTGACAGGTTTATGGATATCTTATGTCACTGGAAGCTTAAATCTTAATTTTCCGTACGTTGACCGTACTTCCGGTCAAACCGGAAGTTGTCAAAAATGGCTTGATTTTGCAAAAATGAACATAGATTTTGAGGATTACACCATTTTTCGACTTCATTACTCTTTTTTTTTTCAAATGAAAGTTACTTCCGGTCAAACAGGACGGAAGACCTACTCGTTGCTTTGCAACGAGCTTGGCTCTAGTTTTAATTTTATTTTTATTCCACATTGCAAATGCATGGACATCGCGTACTAGGTATGATAGAGGAGGCACATTATTCAATCGGCGCACAGAGCATGGTCGAACCACTCTATACACAGAGGATTGAAAATCTATTGTAAGATTCACCCTCAGGGCTGTATTCCGAGGGGTACACATACACGTACATTTGTATATTACAGGATTCGGATCCACACCTACATACTGACACCTGCCATTTCTTATTTATTGCATAACAATAGGCGTCTAGTCCCGTCTTCGGGCACTGTCTACATGTACAAATTTCAAAATGTTTATTTCAGATTTTAAAATTATATATGGTTCATCATTTCTACCTCATCTGAGGAAGTATATAAAAGATTGCAAGCGTGTTTAATTTTTTTTTAATTTTTTATTAACAATTAATTTGTTAAATTTTTTTTTCATTTAAAGTTTTAAAATATTCTTATTAAGATCTGCTTTTGAAGGAATATAATGATTTATTAAACATCTTTTTTTCCTTATAGGTTTTTGAACTCTGAACATATTTTATTTCAAATGTCAGTTTGTTCAGCATTAACATAGGCGTCGGAACCGGGGGAGGGGGCTAGGGGGGGGGTAGCCCCCCTCCCACTTTTTTTCCCAATATATACTTACATATGTAGTATAGACATTGAACATATCTTCGTAAGTTTAGCCCCCCCCCCCACTTTCCATAGATATGTCTTAGTATAGGTTAAAATTGGTAAAAGTGTTGGTGTTTGGAAGAAAATTTCATGGTACTAGACTTCAAACCTCCCCCCCCCCCTCCACGAAATAGGATTTTTGTGTTTGGGAAATAGACATTTCCTTTTTTTTTTTTGCTTGTCAGGTTTTTTTGGAGGTACAAAAAAATTTTCTTACACTTAGCCCCCCCTCCCACTTTCAATTTGCTTCCGACGCCAATGATTAAAAAAATGTCAGTTTGTTCAGAAGTAAAAAAGAATAAGTGATGGTAGTGGAAAATCTACATCTGGAGCTGTGTAGATATTTTTTCTCGGGAGTTAGCAAAAGAAGGATGAAAAGGTTTAACTCCAAACTCTATAGTTGCTGTAATATTAATCAAACATAATGTGAGATTATGAAAATAAATAAAACCAATAATTTTGATAAAATTTCCGTGAATTCCAACTCGGATGAAAAATAACATAAAAAAAATTCACGTTCAGTTTCAGTTAATACGTGGTCAATATTAATTTTCGAAGTAAGGTCTTTTGCCATTTACGGAAAAAAACCTATTAAAGGTTGTCTAAAAGTTTATGGGAAAACAAATGATACACAAAATAAATGTTTTAATTCTTGCTTTCAAAATGTCTCATATCCGATCTAGTCTTCTTATACTATAAGATCCGCTTTGCAGAGTTATGTCCCTTTCTAGGATCGAAGATGAAGATTTGAAAATTTATACATATGATCATTTCATTACCTAGAATTATTTTTTAAACTAAACAATAATAGCTAATGTATTTTTTTATTTTACAATACGTAAGACGATAACTTTTTCTTTGAAAGTTTATTATAGAAAAATAACAATTTATAGATTATTGATTTAAATTATTTTAAGTAATTAAAGCTGTCCCCGGAGAACTCTTGGTTTATAAGGAATGTAATATTTCAAATGTGTATGCGTGTTTCTCCTCTTGTTTTCAGGTTATACTGCTTTAAAAAGAGAGAAAAAAAAAGATTATACTGCTTGTTTAATTCAAGTCCTTCAAAAGCACAGTTTAATCATCAAATTGAATTATCTACGTCGCGATGGGAATTTCAGAATACACAATTACTAAAAATTTCAGTTAACAGTAATAGTGTAATTGGATTAATTGATATTGGAAGTAAAGAAGAACAAAGTACACAGAAGTACACAGTACACCATCTACAGTCGCCAAATAACGGAAAGCAAAAATAATATTCCTTATACATTTTCTAGTAATTCAGTAAACAACAACAACAACAACAACAACTAAAGAGACCCCCGAAGTTTCAATTACGCTGCGAATATTATGGAACAAAATTTTTGAATTTATATTAAACCCCATCCCATCCAAAAAGAAAACAGAGAAGGCTTTCAGAGGCCTGATTATTTCAGTATGCATTTTACTTGATCTATTCGATCGAAACTTTCCCTCAAGTGTTGATATACAACTAACATATATATGTAACAGAATAAATTTTTTAAAAAAATATGTACATGTGTATGTGGTCTTTCTAGAATGATTAAAAAATAACTAGAGCCGAGCTCGTTGCAAAGCAACGAGTAGGTCTTCCGTCCAGTTTGACCGGAAGTAACTTTTATTTAAAAAAAAAAGAGAAATGAAGTCCAAAAATGGGTTAATCCTCCAAATCTATGTTAAGTATAGCAAAATCAAGCCATTCTTTGGTACTTCCGGATTGACCGGAAGTGACGACGACGGACGAAAAATTAATATTTAAGCTTCTAGTGAGACATGTTACCCAAAAACCTGTCAAAAACGGCAAAAATATGCATTTTCTGACTACTTCCGGTTCGACCGGAAGTGACGTCGCCGGACGTATTTTGACGACCTCATTATATAAAACTTGATATTTTGAACAACTATGCTTCTTTGATGCATAACAAATTCTCATTACTTTTTAGATATCTGGAAAAAACTTTTGGCCCCTCTAGGTCCCTTGACGTAGGGGTCAGCCCTTTTTTCGACATATCATTTGAAAGATCTTCTAATTCTGCACAAATCATGTTCTATATATCTTAACAAAATATTTTTAGTTTAGAAGATAAAAAGAAAAATATGAGTAATTTTTGGTTCTTTTAAGCGTTCTAATTTTTGACCCCTATATATCGCCATTTTGAATACAGAAATCGAAAAACAAAAACCGATGTGCACAACTTCAATCCTTCTATTATCTAAAATCAGTAGAATTTCTGCTCCAGCTTTTGTGGTCTCTGAGCCTTTGTCTGGAAACGAAAGCCTATAAATTTTCCTTTAAAGGGAAATAACTCAAGACCGGAAGTGGCTTTTTGAAATTTTAGACATTATTCTGATAGAATTTATTAACGTCTATAACGTCTGAAAATTTGAGCGAAATCCGTTGAGAAATGAGCGGGATACGAGGCCTCAAAGTTGCGGTCTAGGAAGCAGAAGAAAAAAAAGAATAATAATCTTTACCAACAGAATCAGTAGAAGGTCTTCCGTTGGAAACGGAAGACCTTAACAATAATGTCATCTTTTCAAATAAAGTGTTTAGTTGCTTTCTCCCGACCGACTGACAATTTTCATTAAAATGACCCAAATCAAAACTTTTTAAATTCCCGGTCGTGTGCGATGTTTTCTCTCTCTCATATACCGCTTATGCAATAATTTTATACTGTGTCAAGAGAGAGAAAAAGAGAGAGAGGAAGCCATTGATAGTCTGACCACTGAATGCTTACATGCAAAGCAGTACCCATTTGATTTAATTGCAGGAGTGTTGAATCTTGAAAAGCAGTCTTAATTAAAATCTCTTTTATAAGTGTTGTTATGAAAGAGATGATTTGCAGATGGGTTTTCAATTAATTAAATCTAAAAAATCCTTTTAACTTTGTACAAGAGCAATCAACCTGAAATCAGTGAATTTCACACCTTAAATTTCACACCTTTGTAAATATATTGAAATTTTGCCCGAAGGAAGGTTCTCATACCTTTCAGAGTTTAAGTCTATACGATGATATACACATATATTCCAGAATTCATCTCCACACTGCATGACTGATCATTACACGTGCCGTTTCCTGTTTATTTAATCCAATTGTGTACGTACATACCCTGGTATCTTGTTTCAGAGTAACTACTCTCAAAATTATTTTCAAAAGTTTTCCAAGTAAAGAGCACATTTCAAAGTGTTGATTGATGAACATACATAAAATATTAATTATCATTATTAATAGATACTATTTTTTGAAATTTTATTAATTGATAATTATATTGACAAGTATAATAACCAATGAAAACAGTCATGAAAATTATATCTTTTAAGTGAAAAATTCAACATATTTGGATGTGAGCAGAGACCTAGTAATATCTGGTATTTATGTCTCTGATGTAAGACTCATTCAAAAATCTGTTGCAACTTATTTCAATAACCATGATAACTAAGAATTCATACATGTATAATATATTTTTCAATATCTTCTTATATTTGGAGAATCCATCATTAGATTATACACAGTCAATGGTGTATTCTCTTAAATGGTCATAACTTTTCCCTCTCACGATGAAATTTGGCAAGTATGGTTTTATATTTCTTACAATGGTATAAACTCTCTAAATCTTACATGATAAATTGTAAGAGATCTGAAATTTACATGGGGAGAATCCATCACCAGGCTATATGCTGAGTCATGCAGTCATACCTGTGTGTTTATGCAGTTACCTTAAATGGCCAAAAGTTTTTCCTTTTTCACTGAAATTTGGTAAGTATAGTTTTATTTATCTTAAAATGGCATAAACTTTGTAAATCTTACATGATAAATTGTAAGAGAACTGAAATTTACAAAGGGAGAATCCATCACCAGGTTATATTCAATCAGTCGTACCGGGGTGTGTTCTCTTAAATGGTAATAACTTTTTCATTTTTCAATGAAATTTGGCAAGTATGGTTTTATTTTTCTTGCAATGGCATGAACTTTGTAAATCTTACATGATAAATTGTTAGAGAACTGAAATTTACACATTTACCAGGCTATATATTCAGTCAGTCATACCAGGCTATATGCAGTCATGCAGTCATACCTGTGTGTTCAGTTCTCTTAAATGGCCAAAACTTTTTCCTTTTTCACTGAAATTTGGTAAGTATAGTTTTATGTTTCTTAAAATGGCATAAACTTTATAAATCTTACATGATAAATTGTAAGAGAACTGAAATTTACAAAGGGAGAATCCATCAACAGGTTATATTCAATCAGTCGTACTGGGGTGTGTTCTCTTAAATGGTAATAACTTTTTCATTTTTCAATGAAATTTGGCGAGTATGGTTTTATTTTTCTTACAATGGCATGAACTTTGTAAATCTTACATGATAAATTGTAAGAGATCTGAAATTTACATAGGGATCGAGAATCCATCACCAGGCTATATTCTGATCATAAGTCAGTTGTACCAGGGTGTGTTCTCTTAAATGGTCATAACTTTTTCATTTTTCAATGAAATTTGGCAAGTTTGGTTTTATTTTTCTTGCAATGGCATAAATTTTGTAAATCTTACATGATAAATTGTAAGAGATCTGAAATTTACATAGGGAGAATCCATCACCAGGCTATATGCAGTCATATCGGTGTGTTCAGTTCTCTTAACCCTTTCAGAATATTCCTGAGATGTCCTAAGAAATCCTAAGACAATCTCAAGATTTATTCCTCGGATATCTTGAAAAAATCCTAGGATTATTCCTAAGATTTCCTGAGATGTTTTTGGAACAGGAATTCCTGGGATTTCCTTGGACAGTCCCAATTCAGGGGTTCTAGAAAAATCCCAGGAATCAAAACACCAAGACTTCCCAGGATATCCCAGGAAAATCCCAACACTTAAAATGTCCTAGGAAATCAGAATTCCTAGGATTTCCTAGGATATCCTAGCCTCCTAGGACATCTTTTTTTTTTTAAAAAATCATACATAGCAACAAAGCAGAATTATAAGATCTCTGAAAAAAAATTTAATGAATGTATGCATTATAAAAATTCATGGCCACACAGAAAAAATATTACATAAAATAATTTTTAAAAAATGCTGATGGTATCTGATACAACAAATTCTTTACAATTTTACTGCTGTAACATTGTAGTGCAGTTATGATTCAACATCATGATTTACACACAAGGGGGGAAACAGATTGTCTTATTTTCAAACTATGTTAATACATTTTGAAGCAGCTCTCATAGAATATTTATGATATACATGTACAATGACAAATATTAATAATAATAAAAAGATATTTAAATCAACAACCTAGTGTAGAGAGTAGGGGTGAGGCCCTCAGGGTTCGTCACTTCTGAAGAATTCTGTACAATAAAAGATTCAGATACCAAACAGAACTAATTCATAACACTTCCCCCCCCCCCTTATAAAAAAAACAAAAACAGTATGCACCTGGTGGCAACAAAGTTTGAAAAAAAAACCCCAAAACATATAGGTCAAAGTCACAAGGTCATTAACCTTGATGTAATTTGAAAGAACTTAATAGTGGAGTATGGATACTCAATATAAAATCTCTACCTCTTATGGTTCAAAAGTAAAAGATTCAATAAGGCTATATTTTAGGATAACGATGACAGTCAAGGTCATTGGTCTTGGTCTCATTTGAAAGTGGAGTAAGCATACCCAATATGAAGTATCTATATCTCTCATGATTCAAAAGTTATGGCAAAAGGTAAATTGGCAATAGACAGATAAATAGACAGGCAAAAACAATATGTGCCCCCGAAAGAGGCCTTGACCTCTGACCATTTCACTTCAAAATATATAAGGGTAATATTTAATTTATAAACAATATTAAATTTGTATTGATGATTAATCATGTTCTGCATTGGGATCGTCAAAATGAGTTATAATATAAAATGTCATTGCAATATCTGATGGCTTTTTGGAAATGTTAAGAGAACGAAGTGTTACAGACAGACAGATTGACAAACAGAAAGATAAACAGACCCAAATTAATATCCCCCCTGCACCTCATCAATCCAATATAAGTCTCCCAGCTTTAGTTGATCACTGATGTATCTTCTTTAGCTGTACGTTTTTCTTCTTCATCGCCAGTGGCCTAGTTGCAGATCGTGAAGCCTTGTTTGCTTTTTCTTCACTCGACTTTTCGCTTGTCTTTGCTAAAATAAAATTTTACTTAATGTATTGCATTGCTTAGTCTAAATATGTAATTATTTCTAAGGGATGAAAATCAAACTTGTAAAATTTAGTAGCCAAAGATGCTACATGTACCAAGCTTTCAGATTCTACCGGTCCATAAAAATATGTGTTTGCCCAAGCAAGATGAACCATTTTTCTCAAAAGATTTATTTTATTCACACTTGCATAAGGAATAAGGTATGTTAATCAATTGCATACATGACGTGATTTACAAATGATGTCATAATAATCTTACTGCATAGCCTTTTTGTAGAAAATAAAATTTTAATTCGCAATAATTAACCGCTTTACCACAGCTGTCGTATGAAGTCAATTTACTTGGCATTAAAATACTGTGAATTAAACTCTCCGTGTGAACAGAACATTAAAATCATACATTAACATTATTTGAACAGCTTACCTTTCTCGGCAATATACTCCATGTTGTAATTTGCTTCTTTTCCCTTAGTCCGAGTTAAACAGTCTGCAAAGTTATCAATAAAATTTTTTATAAGACGTGTATATATTTGTTCTTTTGTAATCTAGCTGAAATTAATTTTAATGATGGCTGTCATTGATATTTCTTGCTGATTTTTTTCATTTTTCTGTTCTAAATTTTGCGAATATTATCTTATGAGTTCTACGACATCTGCGTCAGTTTTCCCAACTTAGTTTAAGTTACAGAGATAGAAATGTACCATAAACTTTCATAGACGACTTCCACATTTGCAAAAGTTATTCCCCTTTGCGGGGTCAATCCAGGGTCAACTGGCGTAAGAAACTGTTTCACCTCTATTACCTTACCAACTTTATGGGTCAGTATCTCAGAAATATAGTATGTATGAATTTGTTCATTACGTTTTTAAAGTTGCCCCATATTCTGGCAATACAGTTACAGACCGATATTGTTAGATATAAATGTCTAAAAATAAAAATATTTCCAGGTAACTTACAAAGGACAAAGTTGGAAAAATGAGTGTTACGCCGACAACCGAAGATAACTCTTAGGAATGTGTAATCCGTCTACTCTTTCAAGTTTACAAAAGAAAATTTTAAAAAAGATTACAAGATACCTGAAACTTTCTCTTCATTTGGTAGTCTCAATGGGAGTTTCCAGTCTCATAATCCTTGCCAGGCTCCAAGGTTCTAGCTAGAAGATAACAATGCAATGAAGGCTTTATTTAAGAGTATAATTCCAAAATTTACACCATGTCAAAACATTCAATGCAAATTTAACAGTAACTGATAATAAATATTTGTTTATAAGTCTTCTGCTTACTAAATTTTGACATGTAAAACCTGGAAATATTTCACTGTGTATGTACGTTTGATCTTCATGGACTAGACTGAATCACAGTATGCCCAAAAACCTTTTACACATATTCAAATTGTTTCTTCTGTTTCAATATTGAAATATTATACAACACATCACATGCACTAAATTTTTAAACAATATTTGTGTGTTTAAATACATATTACAAGGAACCACTCGCCACTTACCCCACTGGCCTGTGGCCATGATATCTACACTTCTTCCAACATTCCCTTTACTGCACTCCTAGCGAAAGCAAGATTTTTGGGAAAGAAAACATGGTTTATGTGAAGAATTAGAGTCAATCTTGGGCGTAAGTTGTGCATTTCATTACATTTCACCAGTCTCTCTAAACATTGCCGCTCCTTGAACTTCTATTTTGCGCTTCTCGATGAAGTCTCGCGAGAGGATGATACAAGACGGTGTAAAGTTATTTCGTGCCACACCAAGAAAATGCGGTTTGTTTATTCTTGAAAATAAATTGTGATTAATGTGAATTTACGTTTGTTTTTTTTTTTTTACAAAAGAAAATATATTTTAGCGAATATTTTCTGACAAATTAATATTCAAAGCTGAGTTGACAGTAAATATATTTTATACACCGGGTACTAATTGATCGAAGATCACTTTTTTGTACCACCTCCCGGAAGTTCGCGCGAGAGAATGCAGACACGGTGTAGGGGTATTTTGTACACCTTTAAGAAATATCCCCACATTTTCCAGAGAATCTTGTTAAAAAAACACGTAAGTTATTATTTGTGACAGACGACCCGCATATTAGAAAAATAAAATATAAATATCCTTGATCAACCAATTCTACCAACAGAAAGTGTTACAGAAGAAAATATTTTCGAAGAACCACGATGATACATTTAGGCCAAGATCAATTTGCATGGAAACCGTCCAAACACAAATATGGCGGATCGTGAAGTTGTCACATTGAGCTGTAAACAACGACTTTTCTTCGCATCTACAAATCTGTCACGATGTCTGTAAGTATCTTATTGCTAAGTGATGAATGAAAATTAGTATATCTGGCGATAAAACCTATAGGGAAAGCGCATTTTTATCGTATTTAATAGTTATGTTACGACTCGAATTTGGTCAAAACCTTTGAAAAGTTTTTTTGATCTCTGTTTATGTGGATAAAATTTTCAGGAAACTCTATTAGTTTTACTGCGTATTTTAGATTTTCCTCGTTAAATAAAAGCAATACTCAATATCAAAAACATGAGGAATTATATTCTCAAACTCAATACAACACGATTCTAACCCAACAAAATTTGAAATACCAAGCTTTTTAAGTTATAAAGTGACGAAAGTATGATGTCACAGACCAAGTCATGCTTCTTGAGTATGCTGTTTATGTAGTATTTAAATTTGTTTAGTGTAATCTTCTTTCAATGACTCAATATTTACTTTTCTTTTGTATAGTATCTCTGGCAGTTATGGGTGAATATACAGCGAAATCATACAGATTTGGATGAAGATGTCAAAGATAGTAAAGTCAAAGACAGTTTGATGAACCAAATGACACTGATAAAGAAGAAGATACAAAAAAGATACTTCTAGCCAGGCATGTGACTTTGAAGCTGATAGTGTGGTAACCACCTGAGAGATATATAACCTGTATGCAGGTGATGACGGTATAGGAGAGCCATTTCTCATAACGTGCTCTGAGGAAAATATGTTTTATTTTGTCGAAATGAAATGCGAAGTGAAAAATTAAATTGACAGATGAAGAAAATTTACCACTTCATCCTTCTGCATGTATGGTCTTCTGAATTCAAAGCCATTTGAAAACCAACTTTAAGTTTAGAGGAACACTTTATTTTCAGTGAAACATTCTGGAAAATATTACTTCTACATAGAAAGAAAAAGTTGTATTAATACTTGATGTTGTATTGCAAGATGGCCAAGTTTGTATGACCAGTGCTTTCGAAAAAAAACTATGCTTGCACTCAGTTTCCCATGAACGAAGCAATCTAAAGATTAAGTGTAGAATTTAATTCTAATGGATAAAAATCAACTCAGAAATGTGTGATTTGAAAATTGTGAAATATTGTTTGTCTGTAAACAATTTTTTCTTTAAAACATATTACATGTATAACTCCTCCCTGACAGCATCAATATTTCAGAAAGTATTTAATTTAAAAAATAGTTCTAGGGTCAGTGTCTTTCTATGTATCAAGTATAATATGTAATGATTGAAAATTATTCATTTCATGATTTTCTTGAGATTATACATTAAAACTTAAAAAGTAATAAAATTTCCTGTCATTCTGTTTTAACATTTATTAACATGTACAAGTTTGTAAAGTTAAATTTGTCTTTTTTACAAAAGTCCCAACATTAAGTCAAAAGTCTTAGGAAATGGGATTATCATAAAAATGATTAACTCCTGGCTTTACAATGAAATGTCCTGGCAAGATTTGGATTTGAAATGTTTAACAAAGAAGTCCTGGGAGATCCTAGGATGTCCTGAAATCAAATCCCAGGATTGTTACTCCTAGGATTTCCTCAAATCAGATTGTGAGGAAATCTTAGGAATTCTTAGGACATCTTAGGAATTCCTGAGAAGCATTTTCAAGTCAGGAATAATTTCTGCAAGGGTAATGGTCAACACTTTTTCCTTTTTTACTGAAATTTGGCAATTAGTATGGTTTTATTTTTCTTACAATGGCATGAACTTTGTAAATCTTACATGATGAATTGTAAGAGAACTGAAATTTACATAGGGAGAATCCATAACAAAGCTATATGCAGTCAGTCAGGTGTACTCTGGTGTGTTCTCTTAAATGGTCATAACTTTTTCATTTTTCAATGAAATTTGGCAAGTTTGGTTTTATTTTTCTTGCAATGGCATAAATTTTGTAAATCTTACATGATAAATTGTAAGAGATCTGAAATTTACATAGGGAGAATCCATCACCAGGCTATATGCAGTCATGCAGTCATATCGGTGTGTTCAGTTCTCTTAAATGGTCAACACTTTTTCCTTTTTTACTGAAATTTGGCAATTAGTATGGTTTTATTTTTCTTACAATGGCATGAACTTTGTAAATCTTACATGATGAATTGTAAGAGAACTGAAATTTACATAGGGAGAATCCATAACAAAGCTATATGCAGTCAGTCAGGTGTACTCTGGTGTGTTCTCTTAAATGGTCATAACTTTTTCATTTTTCAATGAAATTTGGCAAGTTTGGTTTTATTTTTCTTGCAATGGCATAAATTTTGTAAATCTTACATGATAAATTGTAAGAGATCTGAAATTTACATAGGGAGAATCCATCACCAGGCTATATGCAGTCATGCAGTCATATCGGTGTGTTCAGTTCTCTTAAATGGTCAACACTTTTTCCTTTTTTACTGAAATTTGGCAATTAGTATGGTTTTATTTTTCTTACAATGGCATGAACTTTGTAAATCTTACATGATGAATTGTAAGAGAACTGAAATTTACATAGGGAGAATCCATAACAAAGCTATATGCAGTCAGTCAGGTGTACTCTGGTGTGTTCTCTTAAATGGTCATAACTTTTTCATTTTTCAATGAAATTTGGCATTAGTTTGGTTTTATTTTTTTTTGCAATGGCATAAATTTTGTAAATCTTGCATGATAAGCGGTAAGAGAACTGAAATTTACATAGGGAGAATCCATCACCAGGCTATAATAATGCAGTCAGTCGTACCGGTGTGTTCAGTTTTCTTAAATGGTCAAAACTTTTTCCTTTTTCACTGAAATTTGGCAAGTCTATAATTGGTTTTATATTTCTTGCAATGGCATGAACTATGTAAATCTTACATGATAAATTGTAAAAGATCTGAAATTTACATAGGGAGAATCCATTACAAAGCTATATGCAGTCAGTCGTACCGGTGTGTTCAGTTCTCTTAAATGGTCATAACTTTTTTTATTTTTGAATGAAATTTGGCAAGTATGGGATTTTTTTTTCTTATAAAAGCATGAACTTTCGAAATCTGAAATCATAATTTTTAAATATTAAAGGACTGAAATTTTCATGGGGAGAATCCATAATTATGTAATGCTCAAAGAGTCATAATGGTGTCAGTTCTCATAAAGGCAGTTTATAGTATATGATATAATATTTTTTTTTAAAGGATAGGGGTGTTAAATTAAAATTAAAAAATATATAATTCAATACTTTAGTACTTGAGAAGCCTTTCTACTACTTATTCAAAGTTGTTTTAAAATCCCTATCACAGGTATAATTAGTTAATGACACCTTAGGGTATTTCACTGCATGTGTATCCATTCATGCAGGTAGACTAGCTGCTAGCTCCAAGGCAATCACACCTGTACAAAATTAGCCCCTCCCTCACCTGGAATAAAAATACCACCCGGTAAAAATTCTCTGCCTTTAAATGACCATTTCTTTATTTTCTTTTTTTTTTCTCAATCATATTAAGCCAATTTGGAATATTATTTTTGTTGTTGTTAAATTGTTGTTGAAATATTTAAGATAACTTTCTTATCTGCATTATATCAAGTTACATTTATATCCACATATATTACTTGCACTTACAAAAAGAAGACTACTGTTAAAATGTAAAATTTTACATACATGTATATCTTGTTGCAGTGATGTTTATTAATCAAATTAATTAGTTGTCTAAAATATATAATATATTACCTTTACAATATTAAAATATGTAGGAGTTGATGCCTCAGATTTAATTACACCGGGAAAACAAAGACAATCTGCGCATAATGGTATAGGAAAAATCAGAGGCATAAAGAAAAACCTTTGTATAGAAGTTGACTCCTCAATTTTTTTTTAAACCTTAAGTACGACTTGGTTTGTGTACGAATTGACTCTAAATCATCTGAGATCTCAACTGCGCTTTGCAATCGTAGTAAAATAATACATCATTTGATGAATTGTCGCAACAGAGATGCAAGAACTCGGAAAGAAAAATTTGGTGATTTGATCAGATTTTAGTCAATAATTGATTTAAAGACTAAATTTTTAGGATTAATTCACGTACATTTAAATCAATTTAGTCTCATTCATATTCATTTCTTTGAGATATTGGTTTAACATGCTTGAATTAGTCCATTATCATCTCAACACAAAGTGAAGCAACTAACAAGTGAGTATATAAATCAGTAAATGGTCAAAGTTATATCAACAGGTACAGATAGAATAGCTGTATATGAGCCTTGGGTAAATTCACCTTTCAACAGACACCAAACAGGCGTAAATAAAAAGAAATACATTTTATTATCAGAAAGAAGTGTTAGGAAGGAGCATGTTACATGTTACATGTGAACAAATAATGAAATATGACTGTATCAAACACAATAACAGAAGTACAAATCTGTGTCTTTGACACATTTTTAATTGAAAGACATGTAAAAAGTACTGTCAGAATTATGAAGTTCATATCTTGGATTCATTAATCATGTTAATTAATTATGTTAGCAGCTGTCATTATAATCATAATCATTCAGAGAAGTTAAAGAAATATATTGTAACATAGATAACCTGCGTAGACCTAGATATTCATATGATAGATATAACAAATATCATTTCAATGTGTACAACCACTGCAAAGAAAATGAATGGCAACTGATGGTGGACAGACAAATCATCAGTAGCAAGACAATATGCCTTATTGGGGGGTAAATAACAAAAAATGATAATGAAAAAAAAATATATTTTGAGAATACTACATGTATACTGCATGTTACATTCTTCGGCGCTAGAAATAAAACACCACTCTTAACGGTGCTTAAGGTTACTTATTGTGGTTATTTCAGATTTGTTATATATTTAATAGGTTGGTGGGATAATTTCTCCCATCACATACCAAAAATATGGGATAAATCCTATATTGACATCAATTAGTGGGATATTTTGTCCTGTGGGAGAAATAATCCCATTTTTGCAACAACCGTGGGATTTTTTTTCCCATGTGGGAGAAATTATCCCACAGTACTTTTTCTCCCATGGGATTTTGGTGGGATTTTTGGTGGGATGAAAAATCCCGCCATTCTCCCATGGGATTTTAGGTTTTGACAGAGGTTTATGAGAAAACTACTACAATGTGGAAGTTGAGATTGACATGATGAGGTCAGAATAAAAAATCCCACCAAAATATAGAAAAAAATCTAATGTAGGTCTTTTCGAAAGGGTACCTAAAAGTCCGGACTTTGTCGTGTCCGGACTTAAATGTCGCAGTGTTTTTATGTTTTATTTATTTGCCTAACACATAAGAAAAGATATAAGGAACATTTAATCATATCCAAGACTATTTCAAAATACGGTGATGCTTGAAATTCCGATTTTAATGGAGAACACAGTCTACCCCCCTATTTTTCAAGAGCTGGAATTATGGGTAATTTACTGTTTAGCGCTGGTATTAAGACAATTTACAATTACCATTGAACTGTTCTTTGTATCAAACAATGATTTTATGGCTAAATTGCTATTCATATTGAATTAAATGGTTCCAAAATGTAGGCGGGAATCGAGAGTTAGCGTGCGTGTTTCTTTTTGGTGATTGTAATTCCCATCTTTTAAAAAGAATTAGAAGAAATATTGTCTGTCCGATACGTATTGGAAGTTATTTTTCAATACGATATTATTACTGAATATCGATACGTATCGATATACTGATACAACCCTTGACGATACCAGGCTTGCTTTAGATGTGGGTACCGATCTTTATTTTCTGCAGGATATGAAAACAGGCTTTTTGAGCAAATCCTTTCCCAAGTAACTGAATCCTGCTTAAACCAAACTTGCATAGATGTTCATCTTGGGATACACATTTAATAGAAAAAAGAAAGCAAATTAAAAGTACGTGAAGTATGTGTATTCTTTATTTAAACAAAAGGGAATGTTGTAAAATCATTATATTTTGTGAATACCTATATTGCTCAATACATAAATCATTGGTACATGTATTAACAGTTTCAACCAAGGGAACAGTTTCTTTCATCATCTATAATTTAACATTTGATCAATGTTAATCTGGATATTCCATTTTCGAAGAAGATTGCCAAGTGGACGATTTACGGTGTGAATGAAGTTGTTAAACATAGATGCCATTCTGTCCACTAAACCGAGGACCCTTGAGATCATGATTAACTTGTACGCAAATGTTGCCATGTACGGGTGTATTCATGTAGACCCCTCGAACACTACTGAAGTTCCCTGTACCGATAGGATTGAGGCATGACCTTCCACGTGTAATGCGCGCAGGAAAATAAAGAAAAAAAAAACTGACTGATTTTGTTGAATGTATGACTGTCTGCAGTTAAAATACGATGGGTGCATGGAAATGGTGTATTTATATCTTGATCATCACGTGGCATAGCTGCAGAACTGTAGCTCTCGGGTTAAGAAGATTCGGACAGACAAAGCAGATAGATCTGTCAGAGGCCTGTTCAATAGAGGAATGTTTGTGAGCGCTCGCCAAAATTACAATAGAGGTATAAGGAATGTTGCAAACGCTTGCGAACGTTCGCTCTGCTGAACAGGCCTCTGCTTTATATGTCCGAATTTTCTAAACCGGAGAGATATGTTTCTGAAGCTACACTGAGTATCTGTACAATAATCCTGGTAATGCTGATGTCAACAAGTATTTATATGTTGGACAACTTCAGAGTCACTGCCAGTAGAGAAAAGTGACAGTGTCCAGTTCATAAAGTTAAACTTAAAGATTGAAATCTGTGACAATTATTACAACCAACAATTTGTATAAGAGATATGGAAATTAAGCCCTTACTTTAACAAAGATTGACGTAAATGCATCGTTACCCTATTACAAAGGTCACGATAGAGACAAATTCAAGGTCACTTAAATCAAAGTTAACAGTTAGCATGTTCGCTATAAATGTATGTGTTTCCTTACTGGTACTCGCTACTTCAGCCAAATGGTGGGAGAAAGGGTTTACAATCATCAAGGTTAGTGACAAAGGCCTTCCACACCCAAAAAGAGACCAAAAGTATTTAAACTATTTTGCCTTAACTCTTATGATTAGAAAGTAAAGAGACTAATCATTGATGAAAATACATGTAAGCGCTGAATGTCAGTTCAAGTTGTTGGCCCTGACAAAGATTCACTAGCCCTGAAAAAATGAGAGCATTCTAATATAAAAAAAATTTAACTTTAAATGAAAAAACATATAAAAACAATTTTTGCTGGAATTTATTGCTCTCATGTCTTTCTGTAAATGAATATAAAAAAATTATGCAAGAAATAGATAGAAATGCAGAAGAATTAATATCTAAGGAGGAGAAAAAAAAGCAGGTAAGAGAAAAAAAGCAAAGAAAAAGGTGACCTGCATGAATATTTCAAAATCTGTGATTTGAGATGCCATTGTTAATTTGTGATTGGGCAACCCTAATCAAGATCATAAGAATTTTAATTGTTTATTAATATGTAAAACTTTTTTTTCTGGACAACTAGGATTTTATGAATGGAATAGCGATAAAACTTAAAGTACTTATACATTAATTTTTTTTTGTTTTCTGTACTTTTTTTTCTCTGTATTTCCAAATTCAAGAGGAGGAGAGAGAAAAAGAAATTCGAAAAACAGAAAGAACAGACAAAGGTAGGCTCTAATGTTAACGGTAAAACACAGCAAGCTTTGAATCAAACAGTCACAAATAATGATGTTACATAAGTAATTATTTTGATGTGAAAAGTAAGTTCTAATGCAACTGTTTTGTGTCAAAGGTAAACCTCAGTTGGCAAGCATTGAATCAAATAGTGGCAAATAATGTTGTTCCCTAATGAGTAAAGTTATAAGTTTGAATTGAAAAGAATTTTTTGATTGAAATTATTCAGAATAAATATCTGTACACATTGTAATTCACATTTTATGCCATGAAATTTTACTTTGCTTAAATTTTGCAAGGTCATTTCTTTCTCAAATTTTATTTATTTAAACGGATTTCCGAAAAACTTTATATTACACTGTAATTAGAGATGTTCATTTCAATCGGTTAGGAATTCTGTAATCGATTAGTCGAAAAAAAATTATGTAAAAATAAAACACATTTCTTAAAAAAAATACACAAAGGTCGATAATTCAGCCTTAAGTTAAACAAATCTTTTTAAGCTGAGGAAATTATGACGCTCTTGATCAATGCCGTTTGAGTAATTGGTCAATTTGTGTAGTCTTCATTATTGTGAAAACATTGTGTTGGTACCCAACTGTGCCGTACTTCTTTGATAATAATTGAATATTTCTGAGCACGATTATCTGTATGTTTGTCATTTTCAGTTATCTATTTATCAAAATTAATTAAATCTTAAACAAACATTGTAAATTACAGACTACAGTTCAGAATTAGTTTTGATTTTGGTAACAGCATGAATAATGCAGAATAAACTTTTTTTTCTTTTTTTGTGTCCATTGAAATTGAATTAAAAGTATAAACCTGTAGTTTGACCAGAAATTAAGAAAAATGTAATGTCAGAAGCAGAATTCTATGAAATATATGTATGACTTAAATTTATCACAAAATTTAGTATATTACATTCTGTACTGAAACACTTTGACAAGTCCTTCATAATATCCCACCCACAGTGTAGACTTGTATAGGGATAAGCTGATTGGTTGGTTCACTTTATCATCTGACAGTAAGAACTTCAGGAACTCCCCGTCAGGACTCAGTAGATGGATCTGTTTGTTAAATGGGTCAGTAACATGGATGTTACACAAGGAGTCACAGGCTACATCAGCTGGAAAAAAGTTCCTTGTCAGGTTCTGTCCACAGTAGACAAACTTAATACGACCAGAGGGGGAAATAATCAAGAGTTCACCTGTAGTGGGACTTGTAGTGTTCACAACACAGGTATCACTGTTACTGTTCTGTGTGACTCTGCCTGGCAATGTAAACAGTCTGGTGTGACCGTCCTCCTGGTACTCATACTCATGAATGACGTCACCTGTCATCGTGATGTGTCTCATCAGACGTCTGCTGTGTGACTTTATTTTGTAACGATCTGATCCCTTGCCCACCAAGATGACCAATAATCCACCGTCCACTGACTGACATATTCCTCCTGGTTCCAGTGGATCAGTACTGATGATTGTAGATACAGATCCTGATGGTGACAGACGACTGATGCAAAAGTTATCAAAGTCAGCGAAATAAACATCACCAGTATCAGTCACACACATGTCATTAGATTTGATATTATATTTATGTTTTTTCTTGCCTTCTTTGTTTACTTGTTCCGTGTCAGATGACTCAAATTCTCTTATGTAACACTGATCTTCACACAATGCCCTCAACGTAAGTATTATTTTATCTCCATGTTTAAATGAGTTTGTTTCAGTCAAATTGATATCATCTAAATCCAGGGTCCTTCCTATAATATTTTTCAGAACATCATCACTGATTTCTCCTTTTCTGTATCTCACTGAATGTTTACAGTTATTTATATCAACATCTAGACCAGACAGCATTTTTGACATTTCCCTGTGGTTGTCAATAAAGCCATAATCTGACATGGTGCTGTTGTTATCCTCCATAAACTTTACCATTTCTTCTATTTCTTTCTTCTTTTTGTTTAGCTCAGATTTCACACTGTTCAACTTTTTATTTTTCTCCTCCAAATTATCTCTCAGTTTTTGTTCATTACTTTTCCTGATTTCCGTCAACCTGGCCATTATCTCATCGACATGCATCTGAAGTTTTTCAATCTCCGAGTCACACAGTTCATTATTTTCTGTGATCTGGTTTGACATCTTCTTCATCTTCTCATCAATACTGGGGAGGTCCCCTTCCTTGATCTTCATCAAAAATCTCAGCAAGCCTCTTCTCCTTTCGGTAGCTGCCGTGGGAAGAGTATTCCATTCGTGATCTCTATGATCTGTTTTGGCACACTTACGACAAATAAATTTATCACAGTCCTCACATAACATATCAATAGGTAAATCATGGGTTTTACACATTTCAATATGCTCTTGAGGAGAACCAAGTGGATATTTTGGTTTACTGACTGCCATGTTTGTTGGGAATCTCCTACCTGTGACCTAGATTTGAGGCACAGGTAAGGTAGCTATACACTGTGAAGTGATTTGGACTTTAAACTGCTAAAATATTACATGATATGCACCAAGGTGACTGTGAACAAACAGGTGTAAGTTAACAAGTCCTAATATAAAGAGGTAGCTTTAAACTAAGTGTATTCATGCGTCACTAAATTAAATATTAGTTCTGAGGTATGCATTTTTTCTAGCAAAAGAGTTTTGGTCCCATCCTAAAATTCTTAACAGATAATGAAACTTACTGTGTACTTTCAAGACCATTAGAAGCAAGGAAACAAAAAGATTTCATGTTCCATGTCATTTTCAAAAACAAGAGGCCCATGGGCCACAATGTTCACCTGAGTCAATATGACCATGTTGCTCTTCAGCAGCAGATTTTTCTCCAATAATATATTCCTATGTACCCTGTTGCTAAGAAACATGAGGCCTATGGACCACAATGCTCACCCAAGTCAAAATTGCTCTTCTGTTCTCCAACAGCAGATTTTCCCAATGTTATCCTTAATCATTGAGTCATTGGAGGGTAAGAAAGAAGCATTGGTAAAAGAAGACCATGTTGCTGATACACCCCTCCCACATAATGAGGCGGGTCAGAACAAGCCCAAGACAGGGAGATAACTCTTGAGATTACTTGACCTGCTACAGTTTATTTCTCTACTAACAGTGTATATCTTCTTATTGAGTAACTTACAATTCTGGGGAAAAAATCCTCTCCCTTCATAACCTCTGTGGTAAATAATTTTCTTGACCTTGGTTTTAATTTGCAAACTTATACATGTAAAAGAAAGTTTCTTTTTTGTAGGTTGAAGTAAATGGACAGACAAAAACTAAAGATACAATAAATACAGATATACAAAGTGGCAATAAATTGAAAAAGGATAAAAAGTAAGTGGAAATTTATCTAAGTGCATTTCTAAGTCTTGAAATTTAGTCATAAACCTGTAATGTTTTACTTCTGAAGATTAAGAATTTTTATTTTTTGCAGTATATTTGTATAAATTTGTTTACCCTAAAATTTCTTTTTCCTTTATTTTTAGACCTGCCAATTCATCTTCATCGGATGATGCAGTTAGTGTATGTGTAGACATGTCTAAGTTTCAATGAATTTTAAATATATATGTTTTAACAAAATAACATATTTATAACAAAGTTTTGAAAAATTTTTAGACATTTCAGTTCACTTTATTAACAAAATAACTATTTAACAGAGATTTCCATAAAAGATTTTCACTGACAAGAGCATATTAGCATGAGAAGAAAGAGTGAGAATGCATAAATTCAGTTACATTCTACATTGCTATATATGAAATAATCAATCAAGCAAGGAAATGTTGTTTATATAAGTCAGATACTAATTTAAAAACTGTTTTTAAAGAATAATAAATGATGCCAAATTTTAAATGACATTTCAGGGTTTTGATCCTTATTCAGTATTTTTTACCAAAGTCATTAATAAGAAAAAGAAAGCTACCTCAGGAAGTGAATCGGGTGGAAAGAGAGAGAGATCTAGACACGGCAGTGACGAAGAAACAGAAGATCCCAGATAGCAAGACTATGTTGGGCCAACATTGGCAAAAGGTTGTATGGTTGGCGTTGGTAGACAAGTTAGCAACGTTGGACCAATGTCACCATGCCAACCTTCTCGACCATTGAATATCAGAAAATCGTAGTAAAAACGTTAGCAATTTCCATTCACTTTACTTCACAAGGAAGGAGGGATGTTGATGTTGGCCCAACGTTGGCCCACTGTTTGTAATACACCCTTAAAGAAAGTGTTTTCTAAAGTTGGTATTATGTTGGATACAACATTGGCCCGATGTTTGTAATACACCCTTAAAGAAAGTGTCTTTTAAAGTTGGTAGTAGTATGTTGGCCCAACGTTGGCCCGAAGTTGATCGTAGTATGTTGGCCCAACGTTGGTCAAATGTTTGTAATACATACTTAAAAAGTGTCTTATCAAATTGGTAGTAGTATGTTGGCCCAACGTTGGCCCGATGTTTGTAATACACCCTTAAAGAAAGTGTCCTATCAAGTTGGTAGTAGTATGTATAACGTTGGCCCGATGTTAGCACGAGTGTTCTTTTGTTTAGGTGTTTAAATGGGATATTTATATTATAAATCTGCCTAACGCTGGCCCAATTATTATACTGCCAAGTGTCATTCTTAGCTGCTGAGCTTTACGTTGGGACAAGGTTGGTTCTAATTAAGTTTTAATTTAGATGCACATTCTGAAATAATTAAGAGTACATTCAATGTCCTTGCTTTTAACTGGATGACTGTTTTTGTTTAGATCTGATATTTTCAATATTTTAATTTTGAACTTAAGTGATCACAGCACCAAAGAGTGTTTTATTATATTTTTTGAATTGTGCACATGCATGCTTATTTATTTTTTTGAAATAAAACCCTTGAAATAATGAATTTTCTCATGAGCGTTGTATTCATAAGAATTTAGAGAAGACTGAATATAATTGTTCTCAGGAACAGGATGTGAATGAAGCCTACATATACATAAATCAAAATGGCACAGCTTTATAATTAAATGGAAACAAAAGCTAGGCGTTCGCTAAAGATTGGGGGAGTCGCGCGGGTATCAAATTACACCAAACTGTGGAGTGTGCTTGTCAGATTCAATTGTTCACAGACTTGCTCATAGACTGAAAATGCAGGGCAAGCAAGAAGAAGTGAAATTTAAATTTGTGGATTATACACTTGCTTTAGCTGCATTTAGAAGCGATGTAAGTATATTTATTCTTATTTATACAGGTTAACTGTTAATATATTGATTCGGAATTCATTCTTTTCATGTTTTTGCACACATGCACTGTAAGTCAAGGTTTAATAACATCTTTTAAGTTGTTTCTATCTAATTCTTAACTGTCTATTACAGACACGATTTTAACAAGGAAATTAAGGTGCACTAATTAGTATAATACATCATTCTCTTTATTAAAAGATTTAATTGAAGTAATATTTATTCATAAGTTGGACCAGTAATTGCATTGTTTCTAATATCAAACTATTTTGTATTTTCAGTCAGAGACTGCAAGGAAAACAAATGTTGTGGCGGTAAATAGCAATGAAATCGAGGACCATGCATAAAGAAGTGTATAAAGTACGAGTACGTATGACAAAGATCAAGATGAAGAAAACGGGAGGCGACGAAGGACGGAAAAAGAGCGGGAATACAACAAAAGGACAGTAATAAAGGAAGTGAGCCCTGATTAAGAACTTTGAATTGATAATTTTAATAATTTACCTCTATTGTCTATTTTAAAATTTATTTTGTAAATTGTGATTGAATTGATGTATATAAAATATTTTCACAGTGAATCATTAGTAATGTTTTCATTGAACATGTCCATGTATGCATTATGAATGCAGATTGAATTGTGTATTAATTTTTTTAAACAGTCATAAAATAAGGTTATGTAAAGCATCACTTAACCAATTGAAAATGTTTCTATGTAATAACTACGTTGGCCAAACAATTTGCCATCTGACATTGTAAAAAAGGGTCAACATTGGACCAACCTAACCAATCAGTTGTTAAGGTTGGCTGTTAGTTGGCTAAAACTACAAACTACGTTGGCCCAACAATATGCCATCTGACATTTCAACATAGGGCCAACGTTGGGCCAACCTAACCAAATAGTTGTTAAGGTTGGCTGCTAGTTGGCATACACTAATAACTACGTTGGCCCAACAATATGCCATCTCACATTTCAACAAAGGGCCAACGTTGGGCCAACCTAACCAACCAGTTATTAAGGTTGGCTGATTCATACAATTATACCACGTTGGCCCAACAATATGCCAACATTTGGACCAACGTTGGGCCGATGAGCAAAATTACCGTGGGCCAACGTATGGTTACCAACAGTTGGTTTTTTTTTTGGGCCAACGTTGGCCCAACTATGTCTTGCTATCTGGGTTTAGACCCCGTCGTTTTACGTAGTAGACAGTTAGCAAGTAAGATATTAGGACTAGCTTGAATAGCTCAGAAAATCTTAGTAAAAGTTTTATCTTTCAAAAATATTTTGGTAAATTTTGATTTAATCAGTAAATAAATGTAAATGAAGAGCGTTTTAAAACTGCATTGTTTGATACTCATTTAATTTATTAAAATAGACATAATTTAATTTAAATTTAAATAGACATGTAAATTGAAATTAAATACAGTGTAGTGTGGTTGTTTGGTACTGTATGTTATTCAAGAATGCCATTTATTTACATTTAGATTTTAAGAAGATCTTGATAGATTTGGATATTCGGAAGTAACAGCACATACAGTAGTCCCATGTCTTTGTTGATTATAACTTAATTCTCTCTTTCCAGTTAAAGGAAATGAAATGGCTCAATTAGGTCATTATAAATCTGCTATAGAACTGTTAAATGAAGCCATAAAATTAGATCCCAATGATTTTAGGTAAGAACCATTTCCAATTTATTCAGAATCACACTCAGGCATAATGTTGTCATTTTATGATTTGCTTACATCTCCTTTTTCATCCTTTCGATTTTCTTTCAGTCTCAATTCTTACAACTTTATTAATAAATTATGTTTCTTTTGTTTTACAGATTTTTTGGAAATAGATCATATTGTTATGATCGAACAAATCAATATGATAGGTAGGAGAGCTTTCATGAGTTGTTTAACTTCTAACCTAACCTGTTGTCTCAAAAATAAAATGTTGAATAACATTCCTTAATGTGTGAAAAAATGTTCAGGAAATAAAACTTTTTTAAAATAAAAGATTTTAAAGTAACAAAGATATCTCAGGTTTTTGTAAATATGTACTTATTTTGCAGAGCATTAAAAGATGCTGAAAAAGCTGTTTCCTTACAAAAAGATTGGCCTAAAGGATATTTTAGAAAAGGGAGAGCACTAGCTGGATTAAGAGTGAGTTGTTACAGAGCTGCCAACACTTACAATTTTGGCTTAAGGTGTACGAAATCAGCGTCTAAAATAAGCTTACCATTTCTCTCTATATTCCTCCGATTTTTTTTTCTCCTTCAAATTAAGTTTATAATACCTGTATTTTCATAGCTGGCAGTCTATAGTTTATATTATTATAACATATTCATAATTCTTACAACGCTTGCGTGTATCTTCGTTTTGGTTTTAAAGGCCGATCACAATCATGTCAATGTTTTGAAGTAGCCAAAATGGAAATATGCCTCAGATTGCATGCCCATTTACAAAACATCTTCAGCGACAGGGGGCCTACTTGGTCCCTAGACCCTGCATTACTATTTGTCATTTCAAAATGTTGGCAGCTCTGTTGTTAACATAAGGGATTGTCAACCTGGTCAAACCTTCAGTTTTGATGTACCAGAATGAGATCTGTAAAACTGTGTGTGTGTTTGTTTGTAGATGTTCTCTGAAGCAGAGGATGCCTTTACACAAGTTTTGAAATTAGACAAGAATTGTGATGATGCTGTACAAGAACTTTTACTAGGATAAAAATAACAGTAATAAGAACGATATCAGATGATAGAAAAGCAATGGAAGTGTATTCCAACATATCTGTAGTTGGTCAAGACACACAACAGCAAAATTTTAGTTGATATAAGTTACTGGTATTAAGTACTATGGGTAAAGTTTTATCAAAATTGGTGACCAGACATGGCCAAAAAAGGGGGTTACAGAGAATGGCTATTAACCTCATACATTTTGTGTTTCTCTCATCTCAGGCTGAAGAAGAGAGTACAGGCTGCTCTGGATTCACTTCTAGCAGGTGTCGGTAGGTACAGTTAATAAGTCCATGTTATTTTTTGTTGTTCAATCTTACTGGAGTTAGTATGTAAAGTTACTTAAAAAAAGGGCTTTAAGACTCATTAGATTTCTATGATGCAATTTTGTGAGAAAATAGAAAGATGTTCTTGGTGTAATTATACTGTAAATTCTTGTTGAAAAATAACTTTGCATCTGTTCCTTAATGATTTTATGTAAGCAATTTTTTTTGAAGTGTAGTCTTGATTCAAATAGTGCTTCATGTTGTACGAGTATGAATTATTCAAAGTTTATTTGTTCTGGATATAGCAGAGAATGCTCTGGGCGATGAAGTTTACGTCTCTGATGACGATTCTGGTTTTACCACTCCATCCCTCCCCAAACCCCAAGCTCAGAAGGATGTCACAAAGATGGAGTAAGTTTGTTAAAGCTGTAGTTTTTATTTTTATCAATAAACACTGATTATAAAGGACTTAATTATTTTATCAATGTATTTAATTTTGCTGATTTTTTAGCCCACGTAATCCGGAGGGACTAACAGCTCTATGGGTCGAAAATGTTTTACCAGATAAAGTAGACGTTAAAAAACTTTTGAAAATCTTTTCTAGGTGAGTATGAAATTGGAAATACTTTTAAAGATATAAAGTTGTTTTATAAACAATATTGCTAAAACTTTTATTTTTTACTGTAGCCCCACAAATTGTACATTTGCTTCTCACCAATTTTCTGAAGTTTTGATTGCATAAAAGAAAACAAATCCACATTGATGCATGCATACACTTTCAGAAATCAGTTGAATGTTTGCATCTCAAACATCAATATCTTTGTTATAAGTGATACTTCCAACTTGCTTCATGATATTTATGACATGGAGGTTTGGGATGCAAAGATTTAACTGTATTTCAAGTAAAGGAATCATTGTTCTAGTCCTAAGGAATTTGTCGATGTAGATTTCCAGTGTGTCCATATCATTGTGTTGTTACACTACATGGATAGTTTATCTATAGCCTTCTCAATCACTGCCCTCCTACTATTTCCTTGTGTAAAAACCAGGTGGATTTGCATGATTTCGTAGCCAGATCATTATATGCATCGTTTAGTTCTAGTGAAAGTTTATCAAATTTAAGATTAATATTGATATAAATGACATAAAATCATTTGAAATAAGTTGTGTCCATTTTTATCCTTTCATTAAAAATCTGCATTCACTGTACATTGCTTTCTGATTGCAATAAAGTATTAATGGTAGTATGTAGAGCAGATACCAGGTTTAGGGTGAGGGTCAAAAGAATTTTCAAATGCTCGACTCTAGTATTTGATTTGACAACTCTGAAGAGTTCAAAAGAGGGATTTCCTTATCAAAGCTGAATTTCATTAGATTTTAATGCTCTTTTTTCAAAGAAAAAGTTTGATTACATCATAAACAACTAAATTTTACAAAGTTTAATTCATACAAAGTCTGTGTCATCATTATAGACAAGACAGGACTTGTTCATCTTCCATTTGAATTCAAAATACAGGAATCATTTTGCTTTATATGTTTTTCTCTAATACTTCATTTTACATGTAACTGGGCTTGGAGATTCCATAGATTGTTGAGACTTTAATTTAGAAAGTATTGAATTATCACTATCAGTCTTCATGGTCTTTATCAGAAAATACTTTTAGTTGAACAGTAAAGAATACAAAATATCAGTCCAATGTTATTTTTTAAAGATTTAATGTGACAATTGTGTGCAACACACAGGATATTTAGAATGTAAAAAGAAAGCAAATAAATTGATGCTTAATTATGAATTTATTGACTTTTTATGTAAGTACCTTGGACTTCTTGAATTTGTTATTAGCAATAGGATTCAAGATTAAGCTAGTCTTTGGCATGCCTAGAGTGATATGAATACATGTATATTGAATTTATAAAAAAGGTCCAAACTTGCTTGCACATTTTTAAAACATTTTGTTCAATCACCTTTCAGTTCATCCGAATCATAAGCTCCAATGACAGAGCTTTTCTGACATATGCACTTATGTTTATATATCTGACAAAATCTTTTCATAATCTCATTTTGTTCTATGCAACCATATCACAGAAAGGTAATTTAAAGAGAACTTGCCACAAAAAAAGATGTTGGTTTTAGATGCCACATGTCATTGCAAACTATTTGATCCTGAAATAAATAAATTTATATTCAACCTTCATTTATATTTTCATTTAGAACATCTCGGAAATTTCACATAAAATGGTAAGAAAGTCTTTTTGATCACTTCATTCTCCATTTTTTTTTCTAATCAATGTTCTTTTTTCTTATCGGTGTCATTGGAAGTGGCTTGTTGTCATACGATGAAGAATTTTCATCCCGAGAGAGCTTTCATCTCACAGAGTTATATATGAGGGGGAATATTTACCATGTTTACAGTGACAAAATAATAAAAAAAAAAAATAAAGAAATTCGTAAATGCAGCACATGAATTAGCAGTAGATCTAAGGTTCAACTAATGCTTCTTGTCTTGCAATCTACTATGGCTTTATATGCATGTTACGTGGCTTATTTGCTTTTGACCAAGGAGCTGTGTAATGCCTGTCAATGGAACTTGTCATGTCTCTGGGCACAATGTGGCTCTTATCATGCTTGGCTATTTAATGTTTAACTGTTTATTTCCTTATATTATTGGTAACAAATGAATTTTTTTAACTTAAAAACTCTGTTTAAGTTAAAATAATTAGAACTTTTGTTAGAAACAATCCACTTCCATTTTTGTCATGAATCACTGGTAAATATTTAGGTCGGTGCATCTGCTTTCTTTAATTTGCTATCTACAGGGGGTAACAAAAATATATTCCCATTGTGCTTGTTAAAAAGATAAGCACCTTTTGATATTTTTTTAATGAATGTTTCATAGATTTGACTTGAGTTTTAGTCTACAAGGAGATAATACATGTATACTTTATTTTGACATGGAAATGTGTCCAACAGTATTAATTAATTTATCTGCATCATATCTAGGTTAAATTTATTTCGATGTGTACCTCAACATGATGTACACTGTATGAATACAAAATATTTTGGATGTAATAAAGACTCTGATGAAGGATGTTGAAGTTTCATTCCTTAGCATTAAAAGTATTGGTATAATATCAGTACTGGTGTAAAGATTTTCATTGCTGTCTTTGATTGTCAGAGGACTTATACAAACAAACAAACCATGCATATATGTAAATTAGGGGTGGGACGATATACCGATACACCGATACATATCGATATTTTCCTCTAAGATACGGTTTACGATACGAGCATTCAAATATCGGTACGAAACGATACACGAACGACCTATCCAAAAATTGAAAATGAAAGTACCTGTCCTTGAAAATGGCGGCCTGTACGAACGAAGAGATGGTGTTGATATTGAAAACACACCTTAGAACTAATAAGCCTTTGATTAGGGGTAATACGTTTTCACTTTTAAGCAGCCGCGGAAGATTGGACAAGAAAAGTTCAGTGTGCAAAGCGTGCTATACACAGAAAAGTATCGTTTCCAGAACAATTGATATTAATTGTTAGTCCATTCATACTTTTTTTGTAATCTCAACTTGGCTACAGACTTTCAGCGATTAATAATAATGTAAATGTGATTTTTTTAAAATGAATTTTTAGTCAGTGTTCGTTGATAAACTACACAACTATTTGTAAACAACTTGTTAATAGAAATTTGGTAATATATACAATTGTCCTTTACTATTGTTTTTGTAAATTGTAGTCAATGAAGTTGATGAACTTCAAGTATTAATTTCATAGCACACATAATTTGACATAGAATAATTATTTGAGTTAATGTCAAGACAAAAAAAAAATAATAAAATACTTATTATTTTAAATACTTCAATAGTTTTATATCATGTGCTAATGTAAGAAAAAAAATGAAATAAAATACTATTTTTAATAGTTTTATGATTTATCATAATATAGATACGTGAAATATATTGAGATAATCGTATCGCAAGATCTGTGAATTGGTTATATGTTTTGTACATATAAAACAGGTTTTGGGAAAAAAAATTAAAATTTGCTTCTACAATAAATGAATTGGTTATATTTTGTACAATGTTTATCAGTATGCATTTATATATTCAATGTGCATGTTTATTTTCTTATTTTTAACAAGAAAGTTTCTTAGTAGTAAAACGACTTTGTCCAAAAATGTTGTCTTTGTCATTGTAAAAATTTTAAGATTTCTTTTCATTATTTTGATCTTTTATCACCTATAACTTGAAATCAGTGTGCCTGACATGAATTTTAAATTTAAAATTCTAAGAAAGATAACTCTCAGTGGAGTATGACTGAAGAGGTACAGATGGGTGAATGAATGCACATACCTTTTAATATTGATTTAATTATTAGACAATATAGATGGATCATGTGACACACAAGTATGAAATAAAGCTTACAAGAAAAGTGTACCATTGAAAATTTGTCATCATTGTAGCAATGTTTTATCATAAAACCTTAGAGTTTTCACAAGGAACTTTTTGCTCAATAATTGTCAAAGAAAACCCCTGAAGAATCAAGGGCTGTTTCCAGGAACATTTCAATAGACTTTCTTTCAATGAATTGTGTTGAGGTTTTTCAAAGAAACTAGATAGTGTACCATTGATTTATAAGTTTTCAAGTAGATTTGAAAATTATTTTCTTTGACAGTGTATATACTTTGTAGTGAAAGATATCTGTTAAATTATTAGCAGAAAAAAGTACCTCAAGGAATATACAAAAAGAATTTTGCAGTACTTGACCTTGGACAGGATACCATTATTAAATTACTTGTTCTACCCCAAGAAATTGCTGAAAAACAGGCGCACCGCTAAAATTCATAATATTTCATCTGTGGTTAAACAAAAAACATTTGATCGTATGATTTTTTTACACTGGAAATTGGACTTGTTCAGAGATAGGTACCACTTATCAAATTATTTGCCCGCCAATCAAAATAGGTTGTCCTGGGCGTTGGGCCATGTTATTTGTCAAGCCCTGTGTAGAGAGTGTTCACTTTATATTTCCAGAAAAGCGGTAGCTGCCCAATATCAGAACTCTACAGCAGTGACCAGTACAGCATTGGACCAGAAGAACACCACGGGGCCTGTGAACGGGGACGAATGTTATTTCTGGAGAACCACGGGGTGTTCCTTCGGGGACAAATGTCGCAATAAACACTTATCCTCCAGCAAAGGAGTGGACAAAAAACCATGGCAGAAAACGTAGCAAAACTAGCGTCAAGTTCTAAATACAATTCACAATACCAGGTTGTCTTTCTCTAGGTGCTGCGTAGGTTACGAAAAATTTTTGGAAGATTTTTTAATAAAGGTTAAAATAAATTCATGTTATACATGTACCAGAATGTGTTTTAAATATTTTAAGTAAACATGCATAATAGATGACATGTAAATAAGTTCAGGGAATTTTTAAAAATTGTTTTATCTCTAAATCGGCTGAATAACAACAACAAAAATGTTTTTGATATTCAAAAAGTCAAAATTAAATCCAATTCTTTTTCTTTTTTGCAGTAAAGACTTTAGATATATTGGTACACTGCACTCAAGTTCACCTTTACACATGGGAAAAAATATCCATGGTAACTTGTAAAAAAAAAAATTCTTTTTCTGAGATCTGAAAAGATAATTCTTTTGGGTTTCCTGGAATTGTGATTGTTTTTATTATAATTTTTTTTCTGAATAATGTATACAGAAATATTTTATGGGCAAAGTTTGTATCAATAACAGGACAAAGGTTCTCTCATTAACTAGTCACATGTTTATATCAATACTTACTATTAAGGTATAGTTATCCTAGAGTTGTCTTCTCCTGACTTGAGGTCAGGCAGCATTAAGAAACTGGTCAATCTTGTTTTCTATGATATTGTTGACTATTTTTGTATGAAGGGCATTATGCAGCCAAAAAAACATGACTTTGTTTTATGTTTTTGAACACCCAGTATTGCTTCAATATTTACAAAAAGTTTTTATATGACATGGTTAGTAGTAGTATTTTAAAAAACTTGTAAGAATTGATTTTTTTTCTGCTGTATTTTTTTAAAGTAGATTCTCAAAGACCTGGTAATTGAATTTATTTTTTTTGAAATTGAAAAAAAGATAGGTGAGAAATTTATTGGAAATTAAACCTCATTGAGATATTGCCTGATGATGATTTTATTACCAGTACTTTATGTTTGGCTATTATTTTAGGTTGCAATCTCCGATTTCTATTTTTCTTAACTGTAGTATAGCATTGTTCATATAATGTCTCTATATAACGTTGGTGATTTTGACATTCAGTGATTCAAGTGTACGGAAATGCTTCCTTCTTGCAAATGTTTAAATGTGATAAATTCTGTTACCTGAAAATGAAAGAACTCCACATGTTTTGTGTATTCTGTTTATCAACGGAGGAAAATTATCTCGAAATTATTTTAATATGCATTTATGATTTTTACAGAACTATTCAACTTACTTTATAAACATACCTCTTTTTTTAAAGAATGTGCATTTAATTTATTTAATTCACTCTGTAAATTAAAATGTGAAAAATATTGATGCTTGCAAATCAAAAACATTTTCAGCAAGAGCTTCAAAAAACTACAGATCTGTTCAAAGTCAGGAATTTAATTACTGTTTAAGCTTGGATTGAAAATTTGATATGAGGACATAATCTCGTAGTGATATATTTACAGACTGTCACAAATTGTATTCCGTTATGTATAAACATGCACAAAGGGTATAAAATGATTAACTGTATTTACTTGTTGTTGAATTTGAAATGAAACTTTAATTTATCAGAACTTAATTCCTTAAACAATTAAGATTTTATAGACTTCAATGATACATATCTCTTTATTGACAGAACATACATCATTATTGCAACTAGCAAGTCACAGATTTCAAGACAGAATTTTTGTAAATGTTTTTGTAAATTCATAAAAATATGCTATTTTCAAAATTCCCTATAAATTATTTTCAATTCTGAAGTCAGATAATTGTATAAATCGTCACACTGTATAAAAATTTTTCCTGATTTTCTTTTGCTCTGTATCATTAATAAGTTGGAATTTTCTTTGGATATATCAGTGATGTAGACTTTGACTGGAACTTTGGTGAACTCTCATATATTACAGTCAAGTTAATAACATAAAAAAATATAAAATGGTAGGAAAGTCTTTTTGATCACTTCATTCTCCATTTTTTTTTCTAATCAATGTTCTTTTTCTTATCGGTGTCATTGGAAGTGGCTTAATCATCCAGAGCAATGACCTTGAAATTGTTACAAAATTAAATGGAAAAAATTTCATGTATTTTAACATATAAGAGTTTTAGCAGGAAAGGTAGCACAAAATATTGGATATCAATTTATTATGCTTTTCCAAATTTTCAAAATAATTGTGGGACTTAGCCAAAATTTGCTTAAAATATGTACATGTAAGAAAGCGTTGGAACTTTGTTGATATTTGTTATTAGTTGTACAAAGGTGCAGGTGTTTTTAATGAGAGATCTATGTGTAAAATATTTATTTCTCAAGGTGGACATCTTCCATGAAATACTAAGTTCAAAATGGTAATGGAAACCATTTTTATTTTTTAAAAATGTGTATCAAACTTTTATAAAGTAAAGTGAGAAAAATAAAATATGTTGATAAATATATGAAACTTTTTATTTTTTGTTTGCTTCTTTAATGTTATTTTGCCCATTCAGACAATCACAAGAGCACAAGTGCACCAGGAGTGTTAACTCACCTCAACACAATGTAATCAATTTTATGCTATCCTCCCCCAGCTTCAGTGTCCCAGTTGAAGTTTAAGTATTTTAAAAGTTTATTTCTCGTTAAGTGAATGTTTTAACTCACCTCAACACAATGTTATCATTTTTATTCTACCCATTAGACCCTCATTTAGCTTCAGTGTCCCAGTTGAAGTTTAAGTATTATAAAAGTTTACTTCTCAGTAAGTTAATATATTAGTCCATCCTGACCCAAACTAGCCTGGATGAAGTCTCTAGGGATGGACACTACCAGACGTGCTTTTGATACTGTATAGGGGGAAAATAACTCGCGGTTTTAATATTCGCTATATTCACGGTAATAATAAATCCGTGAATTCAAGAAACAGTGAATAATTTTTTCAATACTCTCCATGTTTTATTTGGAAATTTGACAATAGACTACGATAAGTTTAAATACATGTACAACAGTACATGGTCATTTCAGTATTTACGAGTATTACTTGTCATTCAATTATTTTAATTAGCACGCTTACATCAACAGATAATAACCTGTATTTGATCAAAGGCTTTTTAATAGCCAACGCTACATGTTTCAGCAATCAAAACACGTGGGCCCTAAGTTTTAATTACCCGTGCGTAACTAACGTTACCACGCACGGTGTATTTGTTACCTGTATTATCATGCATATTAAAGTATTTATCGGCATTTTGATTTTTAAAAAAAATCATTCAAATAACTATCGAACTCACTGAAGATTTGGAAGGATATTATATCGTCGACCTGCATTAACACATTTATTACCATCCAGTGTTTTGAAGAATTTGGGATGTACATGCACTCATTGTAATAGCATACAGAAAAATTATTTGACGTTTATAGTCAAGGACTTTTGATAACTGCAACTATTTTAATTAATCTTCAATTATTTATTAAGCCCTTTTTTGTATTAACCTACCCTGTTGTTCCTGAAATAAAGACATAAGGCTGATAAATGTCGTTTACATAATAGCTATGATATGGATTAAACGGATATAGATAAGGGAGATAACTTCTATAACATAAGAATTCCGCGAACAAAGAAACCGTTAATATATCGTGTCCGATGAGAGAAATAGTAAACCGTGAAAATTACAACCCGTGAAATTTATCCCCTATACAGTATTGGTTCTGACACATGCATTTTCGGGATGATTGTTTTTCGGTAATAGCTCTTTATTTATGTGACTGGCTCTGATGAAACTTTTATGGATGAAACAAATAGGGATGGACGCTAATAGGGCTGTTTATTGAGCCAAGAATTTCCATACGATACGATATAGAAAGCTCATACTTTTACAAAGATTGACGTAGACCCTATTACAAGGGTCATGATAGAGACAAATTCAAGGTCACCTAATTCAAAGTTTACAGTTAGCATGTTCGCTATAAGTGAGTGTTTCCTGACTGGTACTCACAACTTCCACCAAATGCATATGGTGGGAGAAAGTGTACACAGTTAGTAGGTACTTCTTACTTCAACAAAATGGTGGAGAAAGTGTGTAAAGTTAGCAGGTACTCACTACTTTAACAAAATGGTGGTAAAACAGTCAGCAAGCTAAGAGCCGAAGGCCTTCCACGCCCAAGAAGAGACCAAATGTATAACTATTCTGCCTTAAGGGTACTTACCACAAACAAAAAATGGATGCACAGGTTGATATATATTTTTAGCTCACCTGAGCCGAAGGCTCAAGTGAGGTTTTCTGTTCACATTTTGTCCGGCGTCCGTCTGTCCGTCTGTCTGTCTGTCTGTCTATCTGTCTGTCTGTAAACTTTTCACATTTTCGACTTCTTCTCAAGAACCACTGGGCCAATTTCAACCAAACTTGCCACAAAGCATCCTTGGGTAAAGGAGATTCAAGTTTGTTCAAATGAAAGGGCACGCCCTTATTCAAGGGGAGATAATTGGGAATTAATGAAAATTTGGTGGCATGTTTTAAAAATCTTCTTCTCAAGAACCTCTGTGCCAGGAAAGATGAAACTTATGGGGTAACACCCTCAGGTACTGTAGATTCAAGTTTGTTCAAATCATGACCCCCGGGGGTAGGGCGGGGCCAAAATGGCCGACCAAAGTTAAACATAGAAATATATAGGAAAATTCTTTAAAAATCTTCTTCTCAAGAACCACTGTGCCAGGAAAGATGAAACTTATGGGGTAACATCCTCAGGTAGTGTAGATTCAATTTTGTTCAAATCATATCCCCGGGTTAGGGCGGGGCCAAAATGGCCGTCCAAAGTTTTACATAGAAATTAATATAGGAAAATTCTTTAAAAATCTTCTTCTCAAGAACCACTGTGCCAGGAAAGATGAAACTTATGGGGTAACATCCTCAGGTAGTGTAGATTCAAGTTTGTTCAAATCATGATCCCCAGGGGTAGGGCGGGGCCAAAATGGCTGACCAAAGTTTTACATAGAAATATATACAGGAAAATTCTTTAAAAATCTACTTCTCAAGAACCACTGTGCCAGGAAAGATGAAACTTATGGGGTAACATCCTCAGGTAGTGTAGATTCAAGTTTGTTCAAATCATGACCCTTGGGGGTAGGGCAGGGCCAAAATGGCTGACCAAAGTTTTACATAGAAATATATGGGAAAATTCTTTAAAAATCTTCTTCTCAAGAACCACTGTGCCAGGAAAGATGAAACTTATGGGGTAACATCCTCAGGTAGTGTAGATTCAAGTTTGTTCAAATCATGACCCCCAGGGGTAGGGCGGGGCCAAAATGGCTGACCAAAGTTTTACATAGAAATATATAGGAATATTCTTTAAAAATCTTCTTCTCAAGAACCACTGTGCCAGGAAAGATGAAACTTATGGGGTAACATCCTCAGGTTATGTCGATTTAAGTTTGTTCAAATCATGACCCTTGGGGGTAGGGCGGGGCCAGAATGGCAGACCAAAGTTTAACATAGAAATATATAGGAAAATTCTTTAAAAATCTTCTTCTCAAGAATGACAAAGCCATAATTCAATATTTTCTTATGGAAGCATCCTCAGGTAGTGAAGATTCAAATTTGTTCAAATCATGACCCCCGGGGGTAGGGTGGAGCCAAAATGGCCAACCAAGTTTTACATAGAAATATATTGGAAAATTCTTTAAAAATCTTCTTCTCATGAATGACAAAGGTATAATTCATCAAATTTATCTGGAAGCATCCTCAGGTAGTGTAGATTTACGTTTGTTCAAATCATGATCCCAAGGGGTAGGGTGGGGCTAAGATGGCCGACCAAAACTTCACATACAAATATATTGGAAAATTCTTTTGAAAATCTTCTTCTCAAGAATGACAGAGCCATTATTCATCAAATTTATATGGAAGCATCCTCAGGTAGTGAAGATTCAAGTTTGTTCAAATTATGACCCCCGTGGGTAGGGTGGGGCCAAAATGGCCGACCAAAGATTCACATAGAAATATAAAGGAAAAAATTCTTTATTAATCTTCTTCTCAAGAATGACAAACCAATAATTCATTATATTTATATGGAAGTGTCTTCAGGTAGTGAAGATTCAAGTTTGTACAAATAATGACACGGTGGGTAGGGCGGGGCCAAAAAGGCCGACCAAAGTTTTACATAGAAACATATAGGAAAAAACTTTGAAGAATAGCAAATCCATGATTGATCATGGGATTACTTTGGATTTTAACTTTTCAGTAATAAACCAATTTCTACTTTTTTATAGCTACAGTACTCAAGTGAGCGATGTGGCCCATGGGCCTCTTGTTTGACAGATTTTGATTTGTATTGACATAAATAATAAATCCATGAAATATAAAGAAATTGTAGGTTTTCCTTGGTGCTTAGATTTGAGATTTTATTTTGCCTTCTGTATATAATTCCATACTAAATTTTGCACAATTTTTTATCTTTATGACAAAATCTTATAAAATTCTCTCACTCTACTTGCAATTTGTAAATATTCAGGTTGTCAATTTAATTGTAAATCTATGAAAAATAATGCAGATTTCTGAAAAAAAGTTTGTGTTATTTATCCTTAACTCTTAAAATTACAAGGTGAAGAGACTTATCATTGATGAAAATACATGTAAGCGCTGACTGTCAGTCGATGTGGCCAGGACAAAAATTCACAAGCCCCGAAAAAATAAGAACATTCTAATATATTTTTAATTTAATAGAAGAACCATGTAGGAACAAGTTTTGCTGAAATTTCCAGCTCTCTTGACTTCTGTTAATGAAGGTAAAAAATTCTTTCGGGAATACATGTAGATAGAAAAGCAGAAGAATTAAAATCTGAGGAGGAGAAAGAAAAAAGATTAAAAAAAGAGAAGCAAAGGTAAAGGTGACTTGAAATTTTAAAATCTGTAAAGATGATATTGTAAAGTTGAGATTGGGTAACCCTAAGCATGATTTTAAGAAATTTAATTGTTTGGCATTCATATACATGTCAGAGATTTTTTTTCTGGACAATTGATATTTTATGAATGGAATAGAGATATAACTTAAAGTACTTGTACATTTGTTTTAAGATTGTTTTCTGTACTTTTTATCTCTGTATTTCCAAATTCCAGAGGAGGAGAGAGAAAAAGAAATTAGAAAAACAGAAAGAACAGACAAAGGTAAATTCTAAAGCAACTATTTTTTGTTAACGGTAACACTCAGGTTGTTAATTTAGCATTAAGTTAAACAAATCCTTTTTAGCTGTTTAAAGGGGTTGGGGGTTGTAGCCATTTTCAGACTATTTTGACCTCCTTTAGAAGAAGAGCTCCATATAAAGATATACAAAAATGATTAAATTTTAAATCTAAAATGTTTGAATTTTTCCTTTGCCAAATGATAGTTGACAGCTTAAGATACTGTATCTAAAAAAAGTTAAATCTGGTGGTTAATTTGTGGTTAATTCCCCCCTCCCCCTTAAGAGGTAATTATGCCGCTCTGGATGAAGACCATTTGGGTAATTGGTCAATTTGTGTAGTCTTCATTATTGTTAAAACATTGTGTTGGTACCCAGCTGTCTTATACTTCTTTGATAATAATTGAATATTTCTGAGCACAATAATCTGTATGTTTGCCATTTTCAGTTTATATCTAATTATCAAAATTAATTAAATTACAAAAAAAACATTGTACATTATGTAATTTTGTTCAGGTTGGTGGGCAAGTAATTTGATAACAGGTGCCTAGGCGTCCGCGGACAAGCGATTTTCTAATTAACAAAAAAAATGTATGGTACTAAAATATTTTTTGTTTTATCGCTTTTAAAATCACAGCAAAGCACTTGTTTTCACTGTTGACCACTGCATCAGGTGTACATATGAACATCGAATGGTCGGAACTCCTTTAGAATTTACCCATTAAAATTTGCAGATGTCTTAAAACATGGAGTTATTGATGTTGTCAAAAATGTTGTATGGGAATTTAGACATTTGTCAAAATATTAAATTCATATTTACTGTGAATACAGATGCTACTAAGTGGTATTAAAATTGTTGTTGATTGCTGTTCCCTGGCAAGCACTCAGCCATGATCTCGTAATCATTATTACATGCAGTAGGGTTCTGTTCACTGATTCATGTTTGCAGGTTTTATGAATGAAGGATATGGAAATAACGAACAGTATTCAATCTCAACGTCCATTAAACAAATATACAAAATAAGAGCAGAGCAAACACGGACCCCGAAACATCAGAGGTGGGATCAGGTGTCATGGAGGAGTGAGCATCCCCTGCTGACCGGTCACACCCGCCGTGTGCTCGTTGTCATAATCAGGATATAACGGAAAAAAATCCGTGGTCAATTCAGTGTATAAATAATGGACTAACAATTGGTATGAAAAACGTCAGTCAGCATTTCATTCAATGATAAATTGTATTTGCTGACAAGGTCATTGTATCGACCATAGAATTTACGAAATGATGACTTTAAACGAGACTGTTGATATTCTTGTTTCATCAACTTGCTTGTCAATAATTTACCTTGTTTAAGAAATTGTTCATACGTAGAGCATGCTCTTGCGTATCGAATCAACTGAGATATAAATACTCCGTATGCAGGTGATGAAGGTATATTGCTGCATAAGTAAGGGAAGTTGACGATAAAAAAGTTAAAGTCATCACGTTTATCATATAGCTTGGTTGTTAGATTACCATTAGTGTCTTTTTCAAGTAAAATATCCAAGTATGAAGCAGAAGTGTCGGACTCTGTGGTATCTTTTATTTCAAGCTCACCAGGATATATCGTGTCGACGTAGGAATGGAAATTATCATTATTAATAGACAATACGTCGTCGATATATCTAAGTGTCGAGTTGAAGGCCACAGCAAGTGTTTTCTTCTTTTCACATAAAAGATTTTGCATAAATTCTGCTTCATATGAATATAAAAATAAGTCTGCTAATAACGGAGCGCAATTTGTACCCATGGGAATTCCAATAGATTGTTGGAATACCTGGTCTCCAAAAACCACATAGATATTGTCAATCAGAAACTCAAGCATCTTCATGATGTCTACTTCAGAGTACTTATGTGTACAATCAGAGTCTGTTTTAACAAAATAATTTTTCAAATGACCAATGACGAGGTAAGTAAACTTACGAGTTCCATTTTTGTTGAAGAAGCAGCTGTCAATGATATCAAAAAGCCTGGATTTTAATTTGTCGTGGGGAATTGTTGTGTATAAAGTTGAAAAGTCGTAAGTTTTTATGCTGTTGATTTTTGTAAAGTCTTGTGATTTTAAATTGTCCAAAAGTTCTTTAGAATTTTTAAGCATCCACATCTGATTTACACCACTTCTTGAATATATAGTTGAACAGTACTCTTGAAGTTTTTCCTTCACTACTGTCAATATTTTCGTGATAAGTAACGAAAGAGGCTTGGTTGAACATTTACTGGAACCTGCAATGTATCTTTGTTTGTAAGGACTCTTATGAAGTTTCGGAATCAAATATATATAAGGTAGTTCAAATTCATGTGGAATTTGATCACTGTCTGATATCTTTACTTTTTTCCATTAAATAAGTTCAACATTGATTTTTAAATATAGGATCTCCCATGATTTGTAGTTGGATATGATTTTTATCCAACGAGTTGTGTGATTTTTATCCCCGAGCCTTGGCGAGGGGATAAAAACACACAACAAGTTGGATAAATTTTCATATTCAACTACAAAACATGGGAGATTCTTTTTATCCCATGTTTAATACTTCACAACCGATGTTTAACATTGTTTTATATAGGATTCTGCTATATTTTACTTCCTCAACGCAAAAACCATTGTGACGTCATAACTGTGGGATATGAAAACGATATCCCATGAGCTATATCCACGGGATAAAGGTGTAAACATGGGATAAAAAGGTGTATCTAATTGCTGAATTTTGAGGAAGAATACCCCTTAAAATACAAAATTTTTCTCTAAATTTATCTGTGGAACAATTTCGTGATTTTTGATCTAGGATGGTCTTTGTGTAGTGTTTAAGTGTCTCACTCATCACAAGTTTCTTAAGAAATAATTTTATATCAATGCTTCTTTACTGTGTACTTTTAGAAAAAGATGGGACAAGCATATTTTTGGTAGGACAAGTAGTTTTACAATGGTAACCTGTCCGAGGGCAAGAACGGCAAAATTCTATTTGTCTACCCCTGCAGAATTCTCTGAAATACATGTATGTTTTCAATTTATTGCAATTCAAGTATATTGCATTCTGTACTGAAACACTTTGACAGCTCCTTCAAAATATCCGACCCACAGTGTAGACTTGTATAGGGATAATCTCATAGGAAGGTTCATTCCATTCTCTGTTAGTAAGAACTTCAGGAACTCCCAGTCAGGACTCAGCAGATGAATCTGTTTGTTAGGTGGGTCAGTAACAAGGATGTTACAGAGGGAATCACACACTACATCAGTTGGACAGAAGTCCTTTGTCAGGTTCTGTCCACGATAAACAAACTTCATACGACCAGAGGGAGACAGAATCATTAGTTCACCTGTAGTTGGACTTGTAAGGTTCACAACACAGATATCACTGTTGCTGTTTTGTGTGACTCTGTCTGGCAATGTAAATAGTCTGATGTGACCGTCCTCCTGGTACTCATACTCATGGATGACATCACCTGTCACTGTGATGTGTCTCACCAGACGTCTGCTGTGTGAGTCTAATTCGTAATCATCTGATTCATTATCTGCCAAGGTGACCAGTAGTCCACCATCCACTGACTGACAGATTCCTCCTGGTACCAGTGGATCTAATTTGACGACTGTAGACACAGATCCTGATGAAGACAGACAGCTGATGGAACTGTTATAATAGTTAGTGAAATAAACATCACCAGTATCAGTCACACACATGTCATTAGCAGTGATATAATATCTTTGTTTTATTTCACCTTCTTTGTTTACTTGTTCAATTTTATCGGACCCTGATTGTTTTTTGTAACACTGATCTTCACACAATGCCTCCAATATAAGTATTAATCTTATTCCATTATTGAATGAGTTTGTTTCAGTCAGACTGATATTGTTCAGATCTAGAATTTTTCCAATCACATTCTCCAGTACCTCGATACAGATTTCTCCTTTACTGTATCTCAATGAATGTTTACAGTCCTTTATATCAATGTCAGGGCCAGACAGTAATTTTTTCAGTTCTTTGTGGTTGTCAATCAAGCCATAATCTGACATAGTATTGTTGTTTTCCTCCATAAACTTTACCATCTCTTCTATTTCTTTCTTCTTCTTGTCTAGCTCATATTTCACACTGTTCAGCTTTTTATTTTTTTCCTCCAGATTATCTCTCAGTCTTTGTTCATTATTTTTCCTAATTTCTGTCAACCTGGCAATTATCTCATCAATATGCTTCTGAAGTTTTTTGATCTCAGAGTCGCACAGTTCTTTATTTTCTGTCATCCGTTTTGACACCTTCTCCATCTTCTCATCAAAACCGGGAAGGTCCTCTTCCTTGATCTTCATCAAAAAGCTTAACAAGCCTCTCTTTCTTTGGGTGGCTGCTGTGGTTATAGTGCTCCAGTCATGATCTTTATGAGTAGTTTTAGCACATTTACCACAAATAAATTCATCACAGTCCTCACATAACATATCAATAGGTAAATCATGAGTTTTACACATTTCAATATGCTCTTGAGGAGAGCCCAGTGGATATTTTGGATTTTTGGCCGCCATGTTTGTTGAATGTTGCCTACCTATGACCTAGTTTTGAGATAAAGTTCAGGTTTCTATGCACTGTGAAGTGATTTGGACTTTAAACTGATAACATCTTACATGAAATGCACAGTAAACAAACAGGTGGATGTAAACAAATCATAAAATAAAGAGGCACCTTTAAACTAGATGCATCCATGTGTCACTACATTAAATTCTGAAAATATATCCAGCATTTCATGCATTAATATTAGTTCTGAGGCCTTATCTTTGTTGGCAAAAGCGGTTTTTATCCCCTCCTAAAATATTGGCAGATAATGCCACCAACTGTGTATTTTCAAGTTAGACCATCAGAAGCATGCTGCACGCCATTTCCAAATCAAGAGGCCCATGTGCCACAATGTTCACCTGAGTCAATATTATCCTGCTGTTTTTATCAGCAGATTTTTTTCTCTTATTGTATATTCTTTAGTATTCTATTGATAAGAAACAGGAGGCCCATGGACCACAATGCTCACCCAAGTCAAAATTGATCTTCTGTACTCCATCAGCAGATTTTCCCCTATGTTATCCTGTTTAATCATTGAGTCATTGGAGGGTAAGAAAGTAGCATTGGTAAAAGAAGACCATGTTGCTGATACACCCCTCCCACACAATGAGGCGGGTCAGAACAAGCCCAAGACAAGGAGATAACTCTTGAGACTACTTGACCTGCTACAGTTTATTTTCTCTATTATCAGTGTATATCTTCTTATTCTAACTGAGTAAAGTACAATTCTGGGGAAAAATCCTCTCCCTTCACAACTTCTGTGGTAAATGATTTTCTTGACTTTGGCTTAATTTGCAAACTTAGAAAGGAATGTTTCTTTCTTGTAGGTTGAAGTAAATGGACAGACAAAAACTAAAGATACAATTAATACAGATATACAAAGTGGCAATAAATTGAAACGGGATAAAAAGTAAGTGGAAGTTTATCTAAATGTGTTTCTAAGTCTTGAAATTTAGTCATAAACCTTTAATGTTTTACTTCTAAAGACTTAGTAGGAATTTTTATTTTTTGCAGTATATTAGTATGAATTTGTTTACACTAAAATTTCTTTTTCCTTTATTTTTAGACCTGCCAATTCAACTTCATCAGATGATGCAGTTAGTGTACGTGTAGACATATCTTATTTTCAATGAATTTTAAATATACATGTTTTAACAAAATAACATATATAACAAATTTTTGAATAAAATTTAGACATTTCAGTTCACTTTATTAACAAAATGACTATTTAACAGAGATTACCATTAAATATTTTCACTGACAAGAGCATATTAACATGAGAAGAAAGAGTGAAAATGCATAAATTCAGTTACATTTTACATGGAATAATAAATGAAGCAAGGAAATGTGGTTTACATAAGTCAGAAACTAATTTAAAACTGTTTTTAAAGAATAATAAATGATGCCTGGTTTTCAATGACATTTCAGGGTTTTGATCCTAATTCAGCATATTTTACCAAAGTCATTAATAAGAAAAAGAAAGCTACCTCAGGAAGTGAATCGGGTGGAAAAAGAGAGCGATCTAGACACGGCAGTGACGATGAAACGGAAGATTTAGACCCCGTCGTTTTACGTAGTAGACAGTTAGCAAGTAAGATATCAGGACTAGCTTGAATAGCTTAGAAAATCTTTGTAAACATTTTATCTTTCACAAACATTTGGGTAAATTTTGATGTAATCAGTAAATAAATGTAAATGAAGAGTGTTTTTAAACGGCATTGTTTGATACTCATTGGTGTAATTTAGATAGAAATGTAAATTGAAATTAAATACAGTGTAGTCTGGTTGTTTGGTACTGTATGTTACATTAAGATTTTGATCTTGATAGATTTGGATATTCGGAAGTAACAGCATAAACAGTAGTCCCATATCTTTGTTGATTATAACTTAATTCTCTCTTTCCAGTTAAAGGAAATGAAATGGCTCAATTAGGTCATTATAAATCTGCTATAGAACTGTTTACTGAAGCCATAAAATTAGATCCCAATGATTTTAGGTAAGAACCATTTCTGATTTATTCAGAATCGTACTTGGCCATAATCTTGTCATTTTGTGATTTGCTTACTTTTACATCATTTTGATTTTCTTCAGTCTCAATTCTTACAACTTTATTAATAAATTATGTTTCTTTTGTTTTACAGATTTTTTGGAAATAGATCATATTGTTATGATCGAACAAATCAATATGATAGGTAGGAGAGCTTTCATGAGTTGTTTAACTTCAACCTGACCTGTTGTCTCAAAATTAAATGTTAAATAAAGAAATGTGTGAAAAAATGTTCAGGAAATAAAACTTAATTTTTAAAGTAACAAAGATATCACAGGTTTTTGTAAACATGTACTTATTTTGCAGAGCATTAAAAGATGCTGAAAAAGCTGTTTCCTTACTAAAAAATGGCCTAAAGGATATTTTAGAAAAGGGAGAGCACTAGCTGGATTAAGAGTAAGTTGTTAACATAGGGGATTGTCAACATGGTCAAACCTTCAGTTTTGATGTACCAGAATGAGATGGATAGTGTAAAACTGTGTGTGTGTTTGTTTGTAGATGTTCTCTGAAGCAGAAGACGCCTTTACACAAGTTTTGAAATTAGACAAGAATTGTGATGATGCTGTACAAGAACTTTTACGAGCTAGGATATACCAAATAACAGTAAGTATTGAGATTAGTCTCATTGAGATTATATCTGTAGTTGGTCAAGACACACAATAGCAAAATTTTAGTTGACATATATTACTGGTATTAAGTACTTCATGTACTTAAAATGGATAAAGTTTTATCAAAATTGGTGACCAGACATGGCAAAGAAAAAAAGCCGTAACAGAGAATGGCTATTATCACTAAACTACATATTTCAGGAAATGGGTTTCTCTCGATCTCAGGCTGAAGAAGTTATAAAAAAGCATTCCACAGTACAGGCTGCTCTGGATTCACTTCTGGCAGGTGTCGCTATGTAAGTTAATAAGTCCATGTTATTTTTTGTTGTTCAATCTTACTGGTGTTAGTGTGTAAAGTTACTTAAAAAAGGGGACTTGAAAAGCCACATTAGATTTCCATAATGCAATTTTGTGAGAAAATAGAAAGATGTTCTTTGTGTAATTATACTGTAAATTCATGTTGAAAAATAACTTTGCATCTGTTCCTTAATGATTTTAAGAAAGCAAATTTTTTTTAAGTGTAGTCTTGATTCAAATAGTGCTTCATGTTGTACGAGTATGAATTATTCGAAGTTTATTTGTTCTGGATATAGCGGAGAATGCTCTGGGCGGTGAAGTTTACGTCTCTGATGACGATTCAGGTTTTACCACTCCATCCCTCCCCAAACCCCAAGCTCAGAAGGATGTCACAAATTGGAGTAAGTTTGTTAAAGCTGTAGTTTTTATTTGTATCAATAAACACTGATTATAAAAGACTTAATTAGGGCCCCGCAAGGATTTGCAGGAGCCCTATAGTAATCACTCTGTCTGTCCGTCTGTCTGTCTGTCTGTCTGTCCGTCTGTCACTCTTCCGTCCACAAATTTTCTGTTTTTTTTTTCTAATAACTTTTTTTATGGTTGCCCAATCAAGTTGAAATTAAGTATGGTAGTTCAGTAGGCAGATACATATTTTGATGCTAAGTTTGGTTCTCTAGGTCTTCTGGTTTGGAGCTGGGGTGGTGGGGTAGATTCCTTAACTATGCATAACAATGAATGGGCAACTTTTTTATGGTTGCCCAATCAAGTACGCAGGTAGGTTAAGGTTACAACCAAATATTCTACTTGCCTTTACTTGACGTCATAATAAGGTACATGACGTGAGATTTAGATATAACAATTTTTTAAAATCGATATCTAATATTAATATGAGGTTGTAAAAATGAACCAAAATATGCAGAGTAATAATATCAACGGAATTTTGTCGTTCCTGGGCCTCTGTAGTTATCACAGGGGTTACATGCCAAACCCGTGACGTCATAACAGTGTATCATGCAGTAGCAGTGTGAAAGTGAAAAGTAACGAGAATTGAAGTAAACAAACACAAGAAATCGTAGTTTAAAAGCATTTAGAATGAATATCATGTGTGATTCTTGTGGGAATAAAGCGTATGAACAAGGTATGGTAATATAATTCTGCAATTTCTTCGTAAAATTAAAGCAGGGCGGTCGTTTACTTGCCGATCAGAGATCTCTACGCCGCATACCTTGCAACTTAATTTTTGTTTCTATTTAAAGTTCTTATTCTTTTGTTTTTGAAAAGTGCTGCTAGAATCGTATGGGTTACGGGAATTGATGCATTTTTTTTCGATGTTATGAACAAAATGTAAAAATTTTGGGAAGGTTTCGTCCAAAATTGTTGAATAATTTTTCCTATAAGAGGACAGTAGGATTCTAGCAGCACTTTTCATGGTGCAGAGATGTTTTACATAACTATTGATATAAATTGGAATTAATTATCCCCGGGGTAGTGTTGAACTTTTCACTTTTTCATTAAGGCGTATTTTCTAATTATAGACGTCACGTGGTGAGGTCATGGTGAAGTGGCTCTTGTAGTATAAGTCCCATTGAAGTCTAAAGAATGCATAATTATAGTAAAAGTTTTATCCTTGACTTTTCCGTTTTATTAGTGTTACATAATTATAAAAAAGTGTTAATTCGCCGAATTCTGACCCATGTGCTGCCTTAACAAACCCGTGTACAAAGTTGGTATGGTAGTTCAGTAGGCAGAAATACATATTTTGATTCTAAGTTTGGTTCTCTATGTCCCCTGGTTTTGAGCTGGGGTGGTGGGGTAGATTCCTTAACTTTATATATGAAAGCATTGGCGAGGAGAGATAACTTCTGAAGATGTTCCCCTTGTAAACTGAATGCTGCTATGAGTTCCTTGGGATTAATTAGCTTTCCTCCTGAAGAAATCCAGAGCATATATTTATCTGTCAAATTGATATATTATATATATATATATATAATATAATATGAACACTATGAAATGTGGATTTAAATATAAATTTTTATAATTTATTTTTATAATATATATTTATATTCTAATAACAAAAAATAGATTATATATTTATTTTTCACTTTATGTTAATTCAATAATGTTATTAATTTTTAGGAAAGTTGTATAAAAACCCCATTCTATCATTAATACTGAAAAAGTTCTTAATTTAAATTTAGAAGAAAATGATGAGAGAGGTACAATTAATCCCTTGGGATTAATTATCTAGCCTGTTGCAGAAAATTTAGTAGGCTTTTCTTTATCTGCCACTTAAAGATTAATGAAAACCTTTGTCTGCAACTGCTGTTTGTTTGAAGTTAAGGTCAAGCCTTCATGATATTTGCATTCATTGAAGGCTGGCATTTTATATAACACAAGCTTCATACCGGTAATCTTTACTGCCTAATGTAAATACAAGGATAATATTTACAGGTTTTTGAATATTCAGGAATTATCTTGAAATTTTAAGAATACAATTGCTGTTGCTGTTGCTTATTCTTTGTACATTTTTTAATCATTGCGTAAGCTGCACCCTATTAATTCTACCCCATGGCGGGGCCCTTGCTGACTGGTCAGTTTTCTAGTTATTTTATCAATGTATTTAATTTTGCTGATATTTTAGCCCACGTAATCCGGAAGGACTAACAGCTCTATGGGTCGGAAATGTTTTACCAGATAAAGTAGACGATAAAAAACTTTTGAAAATTTTTTCTAGGTGAGTATGAAATTGGAAATACTTTTACAGATATAACTAAAGTTATTTTATGAATGTGAAGTAAGAATTATATTTAGTTTTTTTCTATCAGATATGGATCTGTTACTAGTGTTAAAACTTTAGAAAAATTCTGTGCTTTTGTAAATTTTAAAACAAAGGAGGCTGCAGGGAAAGCCATGCAACGTTTACAGGTAAATTGTTCATATTTTTCTGGTGTAAAAGATCAGTTTACAAGTAAATTGTTCATATTTTTCTGTTGTAACAGATCGGTTTACAGATAAAATGTTCATACCAGTACCAGTAGCCCCCAGCAGAGACAGACATTTGTAGGGTGAGTCATTAAAGAGGGGGGATAGACTTAAAAACAATAGGGTAATAGAGGGTGGGAGAGGGGGAGGAGGCAAAGACTCAACCAAACAATAGGGTTATACATGTATATACCAAACAATAGGGTTTATACATGTATATACCAAACAATAGGGTTATGCATGTATATACTGTATTTCATTCTAAAGAGGTAGGTGTAAGCTTTTGAATGCAAACAGAAATTAAAAAAATTATTTTAAAAATGACTCAGACTTTTGGAGTACACTGCAGAAGTGTACATTTGTTTAATAAACAATATTGCTAGAACTTTTATTTTTTACTGTAGCCCCACAAATTGTACATTTGCTTCTCACCAATTTTCTGAAGTTTTGAATGCATAAAAGAAAAAATCCACATTTTTACTTAGTTCTTGATGCATGCATACACTTTCAGAAATCAGTTGAATGTTTGCATCTCAAACATCAATATCTGTGTTATAAGTGATTCTTCCAACTTGCTTCATGGTATTTAGTACATGGAGGTTTGGGATGCAAAGATTTAACTGTATATCAAGTAAAGGAATCGTTGTTCTAGTCCTAAGGAATTTATGGATGTAGATTTCAAGTGTGTCCATATCATTGTGTTGTTACACTACATGGATAGTTTATATATAGCCTTCTCAATCACTGCCCTCCTACTATTTCCTTGTGTAAAAACCAGGTGGATTTGCATGATTTCGTAGCCAGATCATTATATGCATCGTTTAGTTCTAATGAAAGTTTATCAAATTTAAGATTAATATTGATATAAATGACATAAAATCATTTGAAATAAGTTGCGTCCATTATTATCCTTTCATTAAAAATCTGCATTCACTGTACATTGTTTTCTGATTGCAATAAAGAATTAATGGTAGTATGTAGAGCAGATATCAGGTTTAGGGTCAAAAGAATTTTCAAGTGCTCGACTCTAGTATTTGATTTGACAACTCTGAAGAGTTCAAAAGAGGATTTTCCAAATCAAAGCTGAATTTCATTAGATTTTAATGCTCTTTTTCAAAAGAAAAAGTTTGATTACATCATAAACAACTAAATTTTACAAAGTTTAATTCATACAAAGTCTGTGTCTTCTTCATTATAGACAAAACAGGATTTGTTCATCTTCCATTTGAATTCAAAATACAGGAATCATTTTGCTTTATATGTTTTTCTCTAATACTTCAATTTACATGTAACTGGACTTGGAGATTCCATAGATTGTTAAGACTTTAATTTAGAAAGTATTGAATTATCACTATCAGTCTTCATGGTCTTTATCAGAAAATACTTTTAGTTGAACAGTAAAGAATACAAAATATCAGTCCAGTGTTATTTGTGACAATTGTGTGCAACACACAGGATATTTAGAATGTAAAAAGAAAGCAAATAAATTGATGCTAAATTATGAATTTATTGACTTCCTTTTTACGTAAGTACCTTGGACTTCATGAATTTGTTATTAGCAATAGGATTCAAGATTAAGCTAGTCTTTGGCATGCCTAGAGTGATATGAATACATGTATATTGAATTTATAAAAAGGTCCAAACTTGCTTGCACATTTTTAAAACATTTTGTTCAATCACCTTTCAGTTCATCCGAATCATAAGCTCCAATGACAGAGCTTTTCTGACATATGCACTTATGTTTATATATCTGACAAAATCTTTTCATAATCTCATTTTGTTCTTTGCAATCATCACAGAAAGGTAATTTTAACAGAACTTGCCACAAAAAAGATGTTGGGTTTTAGATGCCACATGTCATTACAAACTATTTGATCCTGAAATAAATAAATTTATATTCAACCTTCATTTATATTTTCATTTAGAACATCTCGGAAATTTCACATAAAATGGTAAGAAAGTCTTTTTGATCACTTCATTCTCCATTTTTTTCTAATCAATGTTCTTTTTTTCTTATTGGTGTAATTGGAAGTGGCTTGTTGTCATACGATGAAGAATTTTCATCTCGAGGTCGCTTTCATCATTTAAAGTTAAAATCAGGGGGATATTAACAATGACAAAATATTGAAAATGAGGATAATGAAATTTATAATTGCAGCACATGAAATAGCAGTAGATCTAAGGTTCAACTAATGCTTCTTGTCTTGCAGTCTACTATGGCTTTATATGCATGTTACGTGGCTTATTTGCTTTTGACCAAGGAGCTGTGTAATGCCTGTCATGGAACTTGTCATGTCTCTGGGCACAATGTGGCTCTTTTCATGCTTGGCTATTTAATGTTAATTATTTCTTTCCTTAAATTATATGTAAGGAATATTGTATTTGAATTTTTTTTTTTACTTAAAAAATCAGAGTAAGTTAAAATGATTAGAATTTTTGTTAGAAACAATCCACTTCCATTTTTGTCATGAATCACTGGTAAATATCTAGGTCAGTGCATCTGCTTTCTTTAATTTGCTATCTACAGGGTGTAACAAAAATATATTCCCATTGTGCTTGTTAAACATGTTAAAAAGATAAGCAACTTTTGATATTTTTTTCAAATTAATGTTTCATAGATTTGAGTTTTAGTCTACAAGGAGATAATACAGGTATATTTTATTTTGGATATGGAAATGTGTCCAACCGTATTAATTAATTTATCTGCATCATGTCTAGGTTGAATTTATTTCAATGTGTGCCTCAACATGATGTACACTGTATGAAAACCAAATATTTTGGATGTAATAAAGACTCTGATGAAGGCTTATGAAGAGTTCAATCCTTTAGCATTAAAAGTATTGGTATAATATCAGTACTGGTGCAAAGATTTTCATTGCAGTCTTTGATTGTCAGAGGACTTATACAAACAAACCATGCGTATATGTAAATCTAACACATATTTTGATATCATACATATAAAACAGGTTTTGGAAAAAAAAAAATAAAATTTGCTACTACAATAATTGAAAAATTATAATAGGGGTGGAATTGGTTATATTTTGTACAATGTTTATCAGTATGCATAAATTTATTTTTTCAATGTGCATGTTTATTTTCTTATTTTTAACAAGAAAGTTTCTTAGTGGTAAAACGACTTTGTCCAAAAATGTTGTACCCCACTAATTTAGTTCTTACAAACAACACCAAGGTCAATGACCTTGTGACCTTGACTGTGACCTATATACTAAAAATAGCTTTTTCGAACTTTGTTGACGCCGGGTGCATAGTGTTTCACAAACACATCTTGTTTACACTGGAAATTGGACTTGTTCAGAGATAGGTACCACTTATCAAATGATTTGCCTGCCAATCAAAATAGGTTGTCCTGGGCGTCGGGCCATGTTATTTGTTAAGCCCTGTGTAGAGAGTGTTCACTTTATATTTCCAGAAAAGCGGTAGCTGCCCAATATCAGAACTCTACAGCAGTGAACATTACAGCAGTGGACCAGAAGAACACCACGGGGCCCGTGAACGGGGACGAATGTTATTTCTGGAGAACCACTGGGTGTTCTTTTGGGGACAAATGTCGCAATAAACACATATCCTCAAGCAAAGGAGTGGACAAAAAACCATGGCAGAAAACGTAGCAAAACTAGCGTCAAGTTCTAAATACAATTCACAATACCAGGTTGTCTTTCTCTAGGTGCTGCGTAGGTTACGAAAAATTTTTGGGAGATTTTTTTAATAAAGGTTAAAATAAATTCATGTTATACATGTACCAGAATGTGTTTTAAATATTTTAAGTAAACATGTATAATGGATGACATGTAAATAAGTTCAGGGAATTTTAAAAAATTGTTTTATCTCTAAATTGGCTGAATAACAACAACAAAGTGTTTTTGATATTCAAGAAGTCAAAATTAAATCCAATTCTTTTTGCAGTAAAGACTTTAGATATATTGATACACTTCACTCAAGTTCACCTTTACACATGGGAAAAAATATCCTTGGCAACTTGTAAAAAAAAAAATTATTTTTCTGAGATTTGAAAAGATAATTATTTTGGGTTTCCTGGAATTGTGATTGTTTTTATTATTATATTTCTTTCTGAATAATGTATACAAAAATATTTTATGAGCAAAGTTTGTATCAATAACAGGACAAAGGTTCTCTTATTAACTAGTCACATGTTTATATCAATATTTACTATTACACATGTATTTGTAAGGTATAGTTATCCTAGAGTTGTCTTCTCCTGGCTTGAGGTCAGGCAGCATTAAGAAACTGGTCAATCTTGTTTTCTATGATATTGTTGACTATTTTTGTATGAAGGGCATTATGCAGCCAAAAAACATGACTTTGTTTTATGTTTTTGAACACCCAGTATTGCGTCAATATTTTCAAAAAGTTTTTATATGACATGGTTAGTAGTAGTATTTTTAAAAACTTGTTAGAATTCATTTTTTTTTCTGCTGTATTTTTTTTTAAAGTAGGTTCTCAAAGACCTGGTAATTGATTTTTTTTTTTTTTGAAATTGAAAAAAAGATAGGTCAGAAATTTATTGAAAATTTATCCTCATTGAGATATTGCCTGATGATGATTTTATTACCAGTACTTTATGTTTGGCTATTATTTTAGGTTGCAATCTCTGATTTCTATTTTTCTTAACTGTAGAATAGCATTGTTCATATAATGTCTGTATAATGTTTGATGATGTTGACATTCAGTGATATAAGTGTACAGATATGCTTCCTTCTTGCAAATGTTTAAATGTGATAAATTCTGTTACCTGAAAATGAAAGAACTCCACATGTTTTGTGTATTCCGTTTATCCACGGAGGAAAATTATCTCGAAATTATTTTAATATGCATTTATGATTTTTGCAGAACTGTTCAACTTACTTTATAAACATACCTCTTTTTTAAAGAATGTGCATTTATTTATTTAATTCACTCTGTAAATTAAAATGTGAAAAATATTGATGCTTGCAAATCAAAAACATTTTCAGCAAGAGCTTCAAAAAAATACAGATCTGTTCAAAGTTAGGAATTTAATTACTGTTTAAGGTTGGATTGAAAATTTGATGTGAGGACATAATCTCCTAGTGATATATTTACAGACTGTCACAAATTGTATTCCGTTATGTATAAACATGCACAAAGGGTATAAAATGATTAACTGTATTTACTTGTTGTTGAATTTGAAATGAAACTTTAATTTATCAGAACTTAATTCCTTAAACAATTAAGATTTTAATAACTTCAATGATACATATCTCTTTATTGACAGAACATACATTATTATTGCAACTAGCAAGTCACAGATTTCAAGACAGAATTTTTGTAAATGTTTTTGTAAATTCATAAAAATATGCTATTTTCAAAATTCTTTTCAAATTCTTTTCAATTCTGAAGTCAGATAATTGTATAAATCGTCACACTGTATAAAATTTTTCCTGATTTTCTTTTGCTCTGTATCATTAATAAGTTGGAATTTTCTTTGGATATATCAGTGATGTAGACTTTGACTGGAACTTTGGTGAACTCTCATATATTACAGTCAAGTTAATAACATAAAATAACATAAAATGGTAAGAAAGTCTTTTTGATCACTTCATTCTCCATTTTTTTTCTAATCAATGTTCTTTTTTCTTATCGGTGTCATTGGAAGTGGCTTGTTGTCATACGATAAAGAATAATCGTCCAGAGCAAATGACCTTGAAATTGTTACAAAATTAAATGGAAAAATTTTCATGTATTTTAACATATAAGAGTTTTAGCAGGAAAGGTAGCACAAAATATTGGATATCAATTTATTATGCTTTTCCAAATTTTCAAAATAATTGTGGGACTTAGCCAAAATTTGCTTAAAATATGTGACATGTAAGAAAGTGTTGGAACTTTGTTAATATTTGTTATTAGTTGTACAAAGGTGCAGGTGTTTTTATGAGAGATGTATGTGTAAAATATTTATTTCTCAAAGTGGACATCTTCCATGAAATACTAAGTTCAAACTGGTAATGGAAACCATTTTTATTTTTTAAAAATGTGTATCAAACTTTTATAAAGTAAAGCGAGAAAAATAAAATATGTTGATAAAAATATGAAAGTTTTTATTTTTTGTTTGCTTATTCAATGTTATGTTGCCCATTTAGACAATCACAAGAGCACAAGTGCACCAGGAGTTTTAACTCACCTCAACACAATGTAATCATTTTTATGCTACCCATTAGACCCCCCCCCCAGCTTCAGTGTCCCAGTTCAAGTTAAGTATTTTAAAAGTTTATTTCTCAGTAAGTGAATATTAGTCCATCCTGACCCAAACTAGCCTGGTTGAAGTCTCTAGGTATGGACACTACCAGATTTGCTTTGAATTTTGGTTCTAACATACATTTCGAGATAAGTGTTTTTTGGGAATAGCACTTCCCAAAAAAAAATTTGGTTTATTTTCAAGAACCACTGTACCAGAAAAGCTGAAACATATGCTCAAGTAGGGTAGATTCTCAGTTGTTGAAATCTTGACCTCCAGGGATAGGAAGGGATCACAATAGGTACATATACTTCAAAGGAGAAATACGGTAAAGAACAGCATGGCCAAAGTTACTCAGGTGAGCGATGTGGCCCATGGGCCTCTTGTTGGTATTTTTATTGA